>NC_056728.1:1764138073-1764340573 GCF_019279795.1 Protopterus annectens | reverse complement strand
ATAGGAAATAGAAAGTTCACCCCAGGGATCACTGCAGTGACTCTACTTGATAGAGGCAATGGGAACTAACAGGTGGCACAATGCCAGGGCATTTCTACAGGCAAGGCTTGTAAAGGCTCCAGGGCCATTTAGCCTAGTACACATCTATGAACCTATTACATGTTTTACATCAGACACACACACATGGGCACACAAATACATACTTTCTTTTTTTTTTCTTGTTTCCCATTAATTATACTCTGTGGTCTTGTATTTTTTATGTCATACTAACAGTACTAGGCCATAACACTTTTATACAAATATCCTATGTGCATGGATTTATACCTTCATGGGTAAGTACTAGGCTAACTACCCTTATGGGCCATTTTAAGCCTAGCAAATTTCCCCTGGGCAAAATCAAACCTTAATTATACTACTTGTGAGGTAAACACCTTAAAAAGTATGCCAACCCGCATCTACTGTCATGGTACCAGCTCACTCATTCAAGGTAATTATTTTCTGCATTTTGGTGATGTTGATGTTAGGGGATATGGTGTTGACTTTTTTTCCTTTACTAATGCTTTTATTGGTTGATGGTGTAGTTCCTAGGGATATATATATATATATATATATATATATATATATATATATATATATATATATATAATTTTTTTTTTTTTTAGGTTTTTATGATTGTTGGGATCTTTGCTGCTAGGGTGTTGAAGTGGGGAAGGTAGGGTTGCTTATTTTTTTATAAACTAGTATTTTACATTTTATTATTTTTGAGGAAGCTTTCTTTTTCAGCATATTCTTTGTATTTACACTCAGGGGTTTCAGATGCTGTTTTGGAAGTCGAAGCATGAAGGGGGAAGAGTTTTGAGTTTAAGTCCTCGAGTGTTCTGTGTTAAGAAGAATTATCACATTGTTTCTGTGCAACTGTGTATGTGTTTTTCATAGGGTTAGGAAATCTACAGAAGGCGTCAGATTGATAGATAATTGTCAGAGGACGGTTGTGGACATGCTGTTCCATTAACTCTCAGGTAGCACATTATCATTTAACAACACAAGGATGAAAAGACTGTGGGTTATATCCCCACACCAGTTTTTTGGATTCTTATTCCATTACTGGCAGTACAGTGCAGCATGGAGGAGTTGCTGTACTTGTAAGCTGTCACCCTTCAAATGAGATGTTAAATCAATATTCCGTCTGTGTGAGCTGATGGCAGCTTATGTGGATGTAAAAGACTCCGTGTTACTTAAAAGTGTAGCAAGTTTCCGCTACGTGTCATGATTAAAGTAACCTAAGTTAACTATTTGTGCCATCTTAGAATTGGCATGGAAATAGGCCATGTCTAGTAGGAGTAACTAAGTGAACTAAAAATATAAATAAATAACATAATACTGATAAGATTGTTGTTGGAAAATTCAGGTTAACATACTGTGCAAATATGAAAAGCTTTTTTTTCTTTTGTTAAAAAACACAAAAAGAAAAATCTAGGAAAGCTAGACTTCTAACTGTGTGATACCTTAAACCTCTTGTATCAGAGGCCTCATGGGATATATGCAAATCACCCTTTAAGGATATCATGTGTTTCAGCTAAATGGCAGTTCTGAATGTGCATGATTTTTTTCTTTTACTTTCATTTTTAAGTTTATTTATGGACAGTTTCAGGCCATTAAAGCCAAACCACTCTAGCTGTGGACATGCATGTCTCTGCCTTCTTATGACATCATTAGCACAGAATAAGAGGAATATTTGACGTTTGGAAACACAGGGTTGTCATACCCAGCTGATATCCACACACATTAGGGTGTCTGCAAAATATCCCAACTAACAAAACTAAAACAAAGAGTAAAAAGGTCACACGGATAACTAACTGGTTAAAAAACACAAAAAGAAAAAATCTAGCGAAGCTAGACTTCTATCTGTGTAATACCTTAAACCTCTTGCATCAGAGGCCTCATGGGATATATACAAATCACCCTTTAAGAATATCAGGTGTTTCAGCTAGATGACAGTTCTGAATGTCCATGACTTTTTCTTTTAATTTCATTTTTAAGTCTGTTTACGAATTGTCCATAAATAGACTTAAAAATGAAAGTAAAAGAAACAGAATAGTGAAATGTCCAGCTTTACCCTGTTCAGGGTCACAGAACAGGATACTTTCCGAGTAGGTAGTTGGTGTAAAGTGAGAAACCATCCTGAATGCCATTCCATACACAGACATGCACATACCAATGGTCAGTTTGGGGGATCACCATTTCAGTGTATTAATTTTTCTTTGGCTATAGAAGGAAACAAGTGCCTCTGGAGAAAATGGGTTCCTATACACCATATGATCAAACTTTTAAAAGTTTGAATGTTGCAACAGAGATCCCCATACAGTGTGACGATGGAAGTTTTCCATTGTCTGTACTGTAGTGCGATCTCGGAGTTGGTATATTTAAAGAGCGGGGGGTGTGGGGGGTGCTGGGGGCTTGCCCCCATGCTTAAGCTTTCAGGTAGGTTTTTTCCTATTTTTTTTTTTTTTGATTTTCAAACTTTTAAGAGTTCGAACATATGGCCTCGACCATATGGTGTTTGAACTTTTAAAAGTCTGATTATCTGATATAGACTCCGGGAAAACATCTGTGTGTATTAATTTAGAGAGACACACAGACCCAACCCTCCAGAACAGTGTGCCTGTTTATAGGTTCATAGATTCATAGGTTCATAGATTAGTACTAGGCTAACTGCCCTTGTGAGCCATTTTAAGCCTAGCCAATTATCCCCTGTGAGATTCAAACCCTGTACCTTGTGTTTGTAAGGCAAACACCTTAACCATTAGACCACCCTCCCAACTCCTCAATTAGGCACACATCTCAGAAACCCAGGATTTGCCCACTTTCTCTACAGATAACAAATTTAGAGCAACAAACAGATTTGGCAAATAGATTTGTTACTGTTACACACTGGGCCTGCTGACTTACCCTCCATTCTTTGTCTCAAGTGTCACTTTACTACTCTTCCTCTATGGAAAAGGCTTTGAAAAAGCTGTCAGCTTTTCTTGACTCCATTGGGGGAAAATAAATCTTTGGCAGTGTCTTGTAACACTATATTTGGTGGATTTCCATTTACCCTGTTGTAGCTTTGATAATGTTGTTACACTGAGCTAGATATGTGGCTTCATTTGTGTGATTGTGTATGAGTGTCTGGCTTTCTTCAAATTCTGATTATCTGCAGCAAGTCATGTATTTATATGACCCCTTTAATATTGACATTCTAATATCCTACTTCTTATTTCTGTGCTATTCATAGGAGGTGATGTACATCCTATACTAGGCACACTAAACTGTCTGTTCACATTCAGAATGCATAAAAATTAGGTTACATACCTAAATGCTGCTAGCATGAGTGATAAATTTCATGTCTTCATACCCTAGATAACTAAACATAGTCAGATAAAATTGCCATATCTTATGACTTAAACCTGCTCACTCACTTTCATACCATTTAAGCAATAACGTCTTTACAGACCAAAGTTTAAGATCAAGAAAGCACACAGTATGAACCTTCTTCTATTAAAACATGGCATTCAGGCAGTGTTCCGAATGTCCTTTTCTTACATTATATCCCAATACAAACTGGTTCATTTAATGTCCTTCCATTTCACTGTTGCAGTACTCTTAACATGAGAGATCTCCTGCCAAGGGCAGCCCGACATCTGGCCAATATACCAAAGCTTTTAGGTTGTTATTGATACACTGTGTGTCACGTGTATGCTCACTGATCGAAGTGTAGGGCATAGAGGTGATGTCCAGATGCATCATTCTCAGAACTTCTTTGCCGCCAGTCCAACACCATCTTTTGATCACTGGTCTGATCACCCAAGTCACTGCTGGTTACCTAGCTGTTCAGATAAGTGCCATGTTGGGATTTTTAGACTTATCCTTTTTGCTTTTAGCATTTGTGTTGTTGTGGGGTTTCATGTCATCCAGAAAGGGTAAATACCAGTGTGGGAGACAGATTCCCCATAAAGACTATCACAAGCAGTGCTTGTTTTGTTTAGGAGCTTCTCATGACCATGTATTCTGTACGATTTGTCAGGCTTTTGTTCCAAAGACCTTACGTAGTCATCTTTCCTCTCTGGCCATTTATCTTGAGAACCAGTGTCTGAAGCTCTTAGCAAAAGATGCTGTGGAGGGTACTTCCCGGCCTGAGGGTCAGTTATCTTCAAATAAGAAGGCCAAAAAAGTCAGGTGAGATTCTTTGGCTGTGGCTTCTACACCAGCCAGCTCTCTTGAGGCCAGTTTCTGAGCTAGATTCCTCTGCCATGACTGGTTTAGAGGCCAGCATGGATTCGGCTTCTTGCACAACCTCGGAGGCATTGCAGATGTCCATTTCAGACACCCAGGTGGAACCACTGTTGATTATCACTGAATGGTCTAGTGGGGTTTCTCAGATATTGGTTAGGGAGGAAGTCCTGACTTGATTATTGAGTATAGGCCAGCATGGGAACCTTCTTCCTTCCATAAGCTGGACATCCCTTTAAAAAAGAAGCAGAAGACTAAACATATCGCTTCTATTCTCAAGGACCCTTAAAGTGAATGGCAGAATTTTACACAGGGTTGTTCAATGCTTGTATGGCCTTGAAGCCTCCTCAGGGAGTCTCTGTCCCGCTTCCTTCTTGGTCTTCTTCCCCCCTGAAGATCAGGATTCCTTTGAAGAGGAAGAGAATTCTGATGAGGAATCCCTGGCCTAGTCTACCCAAATTCCTTCCCCTTTGGATTATAGCTCTGAAGAAGAGAAGTCTGCTAGTTCTGAATCTCCTTTTGAGGAGATTTCCTTTGGAGATACTATTGCCAGGATTGTTCCCAAGTTTCCGATGTGCAGACGAGATATTATGAATTTTTCAAATGGAGTCTCCTAGACCCTCTGCTGTTCCTCTTGTTTTGGCTGCTTTATTGGATGCCTTTACTTCTGCATCTCAGGCCCCAGACTATCAGCCCCCTGCTCCTAAAAAAACAGGTTTTATAAAGTGACTGATGACTGCAAATTCCTTTATAAATGTCCATCTGCTGATCCTTCAGTGGTTTCTGTGCCATCCGACAAGCCTTCTAAATTGCTGCCTTCTACCAAGCTTCTTCCTTCTGATAAAGACAGCAGGATTATGGGAAGGCTGGGTAAAAACTTTTATACTTAAGCCACCCTAGCCCTTCGAGCTGTTAATTATCAGACTTGTATGACCAGATATGTTTTGGCTGTCCTTTCTCAGGCTTGTCAGGTTATTTCTGACCTTCCTGATTTTGAGAGAAAGAGTTCTGCCTTGTCTCTGTTAGGAGTTTCTTCCCAGGTAGCTCACCACTCCATTAAATGTAGTTATGATGCAGCAGATACTTCTTTTATGGCTGCTTCTTCTGGCTGTGTGTTGAGGAGATATTCCTGGCTACAGTTTCAACCTCTGTCTGATGATATTAAGGCTAAGTTGATGGATGCTCCTCTGGACAACAAATGTTTGTTTGGTGCTTCTGCAGCTGATTTGTTCAAGTCCCTGTAGGAGAAAGGCAAGGAATTACAGGATCTGAAGCATATTTTTGTTTACCCTGTGCCAAAGTTCCAGAGAAATTATCCTAATAAACCATCCTTTGTTAGAAGGCAGTCTCATCCTTCTCCTAAAGGCAAGAAAGGTGGTAGAAAGGTTCCCCCAACTAGGTCTACACAGATCCCTGCTGCTCAAAAGTCTTCATTTCCTGGTAAACCAGGTGCTGTCTTACTACCTGATTCTGTCCATCTGCATTGCTCTCCTTCATCGTCTTTCTCTGTCTCTTCCTGTCTGATTAAGCATAACCCAGGATTCTTGGGTTCTTTCCATCATTTGTCAGGGGTATTTCATGGTCTGGAAATGTCTTCCCCCTTCACGGGCATTCTTCAGCCACCTCAAGACCAGTTGAGCTCTTTTCCAGAGGTGCTTCAGGATCTTTTGATTCAGGGATCTATTCAAGAGGTTCTATCTGCTCAAAGGGGTAAGGGGTTTTATTCCAGAATGTTTTTGGTCCCCAGGAAAGAGCATACTTATAAACCCATTCTGGATCTCTCTCACCTGAATACTTTTCTGAAGGTTCCTTTCTTCTGAATGTTATCCCTTCAGACTTTGTTTCCTCTTCTGCTTCCTTAGGCTTTTATGGTTTCTCAGGATCTCAAGGTAGCTTACCTCCATGTGCCTATTCATAGGTTGGTACTAGGCTTTCGACCCTAGGGCCTATACAAGCCTAGCCATAACAATTCCCTCGATATTTCTTCCCGCAATATTTACTTCCCTGGACCCCTGTCTAGCAGGGCGACTGACATGATCCCCGGGGTGAATTTCCTATCTCCCATCCAATCGTCAAGGTTCCTTTTGAAGAGGGCCATGGAGGCACTCTGCTTGATATGTATGGGCAGTCTATTCCAGAGTATGGGGAGTCTTTGGGTCAGGAACCTATCCCTCCAGCATGTTTTGTTTATTGTGATGACAAGGTTTAGATCCCTGGAGCGTGTGGCTCTGATGGATTGGGATTTCTTTAAGTGGAGCATGTCCAACAGCTCAGGGTTTGACATGGACTTGTATGTTAAGCAGAGATTGCCTCTGAGTAGACGATATGCCACAGAGTATAGCTGGAGTTTTTTTAGATGGTCAGCAAAGGGCATCTGCTTTAGGCCTGTGATTCTTTTAGTGAGGTATTTCTGCAGCCTTTCCAGCTGTTGCAGATGTCTTGTGAGGTACATACCAAATGGGGCATTGTACTGTATAATGGGTCTAATGAGGGATGATTACAGTGGGACAATGACCTCCTTTTTTCTGGATGAAAAGCCCTTAGTGATGAGGTGTGCCACATAGAAGGATTTCCTGACTGCTGTTGCGATGTAGTTATCGAAGATGAGACCACTGTCTACCTGTGTCCCCAGGTCTCTCATCACACTTTCAGTGTTTAGTGTACTGCCACCTATGTAGTAATTCATGGGTGCATGTTTTTTCCAAAAGGGGATAACTATACATTTCTTGGCATTAAGCTTGAGCCCATGGCTCTGGCACCAAGCATCTGTTTCTGTAAGGACCTTTTGTAGAATATCCACATAATTTGGGGATTCAGTAATAATTCATCTCCTTTTCAGGAAGTTTTCACATTTCTCTGTTGCTTTCTGGCATTTTCAGTTCTCTGCTTTGACCTCTCTACTGCCCCAAGAGCATTCACCAAATGCCTAGCTCCTGTGATTGCTTTTTGCGTGCTCAAAGATATTCAGGTCTTTCCTTATTTAGATGACCTGTTTATTCAAGCCTCCTTTCCAGAGATTCTTTTACAGCATTTTCAGTGGGTCATCACTCTGTTGCAACACCTGGGGTTCACTGTAAATTTTCAAAAGTCCTTCCTGTCCCATTCACAGGATCACGTATTTTTGGGATGCAGGATCCAGACTGTTCCTATGCTAGCATCCCTGCCTCCTCCCAAGGTTTTGACTCTGGTTTCCTTTTCCCAGTCCCTTCTTCCCCTGGCCTTGATTTCAACCATGGAATTTTTAAGGCCTTTGGGATTCATGTCATCCACCATCCCTATGCTTTCCTTCACCAGAGTGCACATGAGAAAGCTTCACTGGTATCTGAAGTCAGTTTGGCTTCAGCGTGCTCATCCGCTAGAGTTTGCAATTCTTCATCTTTAATGTCTCAAGTTGGAATTTCAGTGGTGCATTCGACATCTGACTTTGAATCCAGGTACTGCTTTTCAGCCCCAGCTTTCTTCTCAGGAGCTGTTCATAAACTCTTCAGATGGGGGCTGGGGAGTTTCCTTCAGAAGCCTAAAGGTGCAAGGCCTTTGGTCTCCTCAGCAGCAGAAGGAGCACATCAATATTAGGAACATGCACGCTATTCTGTTGGCACTTACTGGTTTTCATCCTCTGTGTACTGCAGGGCCCCTAAAGATCTTTACAGACAACACAACAGTGATGTGGTACATCAACAAATGAGAGGGACAATGTCCTGTCTGCTTTTCAGATTGGAGCTCCAGATTTGGAAGTTAGCAATTCAGTACCAAGTCATGCTTCAGGCAGTGTACATTCCTTCAAGTCAGAATTTTGTGGTGGACTCCCTGAGCAGGTCCAGAACACAGTCTCGTAATTGGATTCTTCACAGAGATGTATTTCAGGACATTATCCACCAGTGGGTTATTCCTCAAGTAGATCTCATTGCCTCCCCTCTGAATAGGCAGCTTCCTCAAATTTGTGCCAGGACTCCTTATCCTCTGGCCTGGAAGGTGGACGCCCTATCTTTTTCATGGAAGGGGATGTTTATTTATGCCTTCCCTCCCCTTCCTCTCATTGCAAAAGTTGTGTGCAAGATAAAATAGGATGCCCCCAAAATCTTACTGGTGACTCACTTTTGGCCCAGACAGCATTGTTTCCCTCTTCTTCTGCACCTAGCCAAAGGCAATTGTCACAAGTTACCTCAAAGGGTGGATCTTCTCACATAAGACAAGGGATCTCTCACCCACTCCCACCTCTCCACGCTTCAACTGACACTGTAGGTGATAGAATTTTGATTCCCTATAGGCACCTTTTTTTTTGAGGATGTGCTTTGGGTTCTGCAAGTGGCCAGAAAACCCACTACTAGGAAATCCTACTTGTCCAAATGGAAGAGGTTTACTGTTTGGTGTCTTTCTCATAACCTGGACCCACTTACTGTGTGGATGTTCCTTTGGTTATTTCTTTTTTGTGTGAATTGCTTAATAGTGGTTTGGCATATTCTTCTATTAAAGCCCACTTCTCAGCTATTTCTGCTTGTTTGCCTTTAACTCTTCCTTTGGCCTCTAGATTTGAGGCTAAACAGATTTTTGAAGGCATCATTCATATTAGACATCCCAGGAAGTCTGTTCCTCCTTCCTGGGATCTTAATTTTGTTTTGAAGAAATTGACCCAGGCTACTTTTGAGCCCGCAGCTTCAGCTACCTTACAACATTGTTCTTGGAAGACTGTTCTTTTGTTGGCCCTTACTTCTGCAGATGGGTATCTGAGCTGCAAGCACTTCTGGGTGTTCCTTCTTTTTTAGTTTTTTGTAAGGACAGAGTGTCTCTTTGTACTAATCTTTTTATGCTTAAGGTAATGAATGAGTTGTTGCTTAATCAGTGTGGCACTCTTCAACTTTGGACACAAAGAGTCTTTCCGGGTTCTGTTCAAGCAGCTTTATTTTATACAAACACATCACAATAGTAGTTTACTAACTTTAACTTAAGTAACTTGTATACAAACTAATGGCTGGAATCATACGTGCTTACTCTCTAGGAATGGTATGTGCCTGACTTTTATACATGCAAGTTAAGTCTTTGACATGCTTCTTAAAGACACAGCACACAGCACGTGCACTCTGATATACACAGTCTATTAATTTTCCCACTTTTTTTCCCTTCTCCACAATCTGCTAGTGGGAAGGTGTTGGACACGTTGTATAGGCAACTCAGATTTTGTTTGGATAAAACTAAAGATTTTAGAAAATCTGATCAGCTTTTTGTTTCCTTTCATCCTAGATCATTAGGTTTGGCAGTTTCCAAGCAGACTATTTCCTCTTGGATCTCTAAAGCCATTTCTTTTTGTTTTTCTTAGCATAGCAAGAGCCTTTCTTCTGTGGCTAAGCCTCACTCTGCCAGGGCTGTGGCTTCTTCTGGTGCTTTTTGCAAGGGTTCGGATACTAACTCTATCCTTGAGGCAGCTACCTGGTCTTCGGTGCATATCTTTACTAAGCATTACAATTTGGATGTTATATCCAGGGCTAGAGCTGGTTTTGCTAGGGCCATTCTTCATGTCTTCCTAGAAGGCTCTGTTGGCCCTTCCTCTTCCCTGTCTTCTTCCTGAGCTTTTGCACTCTTCCTCATGTTAAGAATGCCGCAACAGTGAAGAGAAGGACATTTACTGTTATGGTAAGATTTTACACAACTGTAGATAGGTACACACATGAAAATGAACATTGCAGTAACCTGTAGTCTCCAACCCACAGACATCAAAATGGTTACATTTTTCCCACATCATTCTAATTTTCCTTTTTTTGCCAATTGGAAGTAAATTGTGTACTTCCATTTCTAGGCACAAGTGGCTATTTAAATTTAAGAGTTGTGTCTAATATCAGTAACTTAATAACACTTGACAAAGGGCTCATGCCAGCTCGAAAGCCTGAGTTATTGCAGAACCTATGTTGGTCCAATAAAAGGTGTTACATCACTCATGTGGTCCACCATCTTTGTGTTTATCATTAAATAAATAATATTGAAAGCCATTTTCAATTAAACACCCACAAAAAAAGTAAAAACAGTTTTTGATAGGGGGGTGAGGCTTCCTTCACCCCTTACCTATATGTACTAATTCTACTGTTTAGCAGTCGGGAAAGGGGAAAAGCATTGTAAGTAAAAAAAAAAATAAAAAAAAGTTGTTATACCACAATTGCAGCATTCCTCTGCACCAGATATTAAATGTACAGTAAAGTAAGATGTGAAATAGTCATATATCTAAGGACAAATTCCAGCAAAGGTAAATAAGAAAAAGTGAAGCAGAAACCAGATGAGGGTGCCAGGTTTCTTTCTGTGAAAGTTTTCATTTAAGATAGCTGCCATTGTTATATATTTTCAGTGATAGTGGTTGCAGTAGAATAACACAACCCTCAGAAAAATACTTTCCCTGTATTAAATGCTCAGATCACCCACCACTTTGCAGCTCAGTTCTGAAATATACAGTAAAACATTAAAAAGGGCTCATAGCATGGAACACCTGGAAAGTTAATCAGGCACCTCAGGTCATAAGGTTCATAAGTTTCATAGGTAAATACCAGGCAATCAATCTGCAGACTTTTAAAAGCCTAGCTAGTAACCAGTCAGTGACCAAAAGTGAGAATCAAACTCTGTACCTTGTGTCTGTGAGGTAAACACTTTATTCAGCCCCCCAAATTTTTATGAACTAGTACTGCACTAAGAACATCTGATTTAAAAAAGTAGTAAACAAAGCTAAAATGTTTTTCAGTGTGCATAAAATGAAGTCCCTAAAAACATCCTAACACAGTTATGGAAAGAATAAATAGTCTAGCCTGCAATGGCTGTCAAGTCCTCATGCAGTACAAACACCAGACATAAGTCTCAGGGCTGGCAACTCATTTTACAACTGTGGGCACCAGGGGGAAAACTGCCCGAACCAATGTTAACACATACTGCTGTAGTAATGCCAGTACTTGTCATTCTACCAAACTCTTTAATATTCACTTCCATTTTTTTTCACTTTAACTGACAAGTACAAAAACTTGTACAAAGGCTTCCTCACAAATGCATGTTTTTTTTTTTTTTCTGGCAGCAGTGCTTAGCTTGGAATCTCACTAGCAACATATTTTTGGTTCATTGAAATCCTTCTGCAGTAGTCCCATCCAGTACCTAGGGAAATGTCATAAAAGTCATTAAAACTCTCTGTACCCTTTTCTCATACCATTATGAGGCATCATTTTACAAAGATCCATATTGAGCCCCTACTCATTTCTTCCTTTTCCTTAAAATATATCTGTCATGCTAACATCCCCAAACATCTTGTTCTGTGCTTGTTCCTCCCACCCAAGACATGTAGATATCACCAAAGAATTTGCCTAAAATTTACCAGTTCTTTATGAATGACTGTCATTCATGCCTGTAACAATTAACCACACCACAGCAAAATCTATGCTGCTAGGTCCCCCCAAAGCAATTATAATGTCAGAAAAGTGACTTCCTCATCTCTTCCCCTGCAAGAAATTGTCGCATGTCTCGTGTATTCAAATGAGACACCGAGGCACTGTGATTGGGTTCAAGTTGTTTTGTACATAAACACATCAGGAGCTGTAAGTGGAATATATATTTAAGTTAACTGATAGACTCATTACTTCAAACACACTCGCATGGGCATCTGCATTCATGCCTGCATTCACTCTGACTAGAAAATGGCACTGATCTTGCATGTGCTCAGTAACTTATATGCACGCGCTGTCTAGCTACATGGCTGATTAGGTACAATGCACAATGATCTACATCCACCTTTGATTTGTTCGATATGCAGTAGGAGAACAACATATTTTACAAGCTAGATATCACATCAGCATGTAACAACAAATGAATTCAAGTCCAAGTCGCTGTGTATTTCGAAATGAGTCAGGAAATTCTACCCGATCTGGTCACATAAAAACTTTGACTAGGCTTAGCAACAGGGACAGTCTCTAGGAATTCTTTTACATTTGGAACTTCGGGGATTACACCTGGATTACTTGAACAAAATACACTGTCCTCTGGAATTCGAACAAGTGTAGAGTCACTCTGAGAAATAGTCTCTGGCACAGGCAATCCGCTGTGTCACTGGTTTGGAGACTGGTAATATGTGTCTTTGATTCTTTCTGAAATCCATTCCTTCAGATTGCACGATGTAAGATCTGGGTTCTTCACAAATATTTTTGACAATTCCCACTCGGTCATATGCTGTAGATGTTTGCATTCTCACAATCTCACCTTGTCTTAATGGTTTGAAAGGCTTGCTGGATTTATCTAGTACAACTTTTGTGACTGACATTTTTTCAAAAGTTGAGTCTTGACCATTCTGTTCTTTATGTTTGGTACTAACAATTGTTTACTGATCAGAAGAGTTGTTCTAGTCTGTCTGAACATCTGTCTCTGAGCAGGTGATCCAAGCAAATTATCTCTAGGAATGTTTCTGAGATTAAGTAGGTTGAGAAAAATATTGGTACCATCTCTCCTGTATTTCTCCAGCAAACGTTTTGCACTTTGAACTGCATGCTCAGCTAATCCGTTGGACTGTGGATACTCAGGACTTCTAGTAACATGGACAAAGTCCAAAGACTCAGCAAAATTCTTGAATTGCTGACTTGTAAACAGTGCACCATTGTCAGATACAACTTTGTGCGGACAACCATGGACACAAAAATGTTGCTTCAATTTTGTAATGACAATGCTGGGCATTAAGCTAGGAAGAAGGTCAGTTTCAAACCAATTCGTTAGAGTCTACTAACACTATAATGTTGACCATTCCATTCAAAAATATCAGTAGCAACCGTCAATCATGGTAATTCAGGAATGTGGTTTAGCTGAAGTGGTTCTTTTTGTTGGTGTGATTTAGTACTGTTGCACATGAAACATGCTAGAGTTTCCTTCGCAATATCTTTGGACATAGAAGGCCAAAATATTATGCCCCTTGCCCTTCTTTTGGTTGAATCAGTACCCGGGTGCCCATGATGCAAAATTTTGATAGATTCCTCTTGTAATGCTTTAGGAATTACCACTTTAGGACCTTTCATGATGATTCCATCTTCCATCATGTGCTCGTCTCAGTAAGGAAAATACTTCTGTATCTCAAGTGGTAGACTGGTTTGTTGTACTGGCCATCCTTGACTGATAAAATGTTCCAGCTTCTGGAGAATTGGGTCTGAAGCTGTATGAGTTCTGAGTTCATCAAAACATGATGAGGAAAAGTTTCTGACTTCCATGACTTTTTTCTCATTTTCGTGCTGTTCTGTTGTTTGTCTGGGTGCTATTGATAAAGCATCAGCAAGGTATAAAAATTTGCTTTTTGTATGGACAATATTGAAATTGTACTTTTGCGATTTTAACATCATGCGTTGCAAGCGTGCTGGGCTGTATGCGCTGGCTTTTTCAGAATTGTCACTTGAGATTGGTGATCAGTCTCTATTTGAATAAGTCTGTCATAATTATAATAATTGAACTTCGAACATGCAAACACTACTGCCAAAAAGCTCTTTTTTCAATTTGTGCCTACTGCATTTCAGTTTGGGTTAAAGTTCTGCATGCATAGGCTACTGGTATGCTTCTGGAAAACATGCTGCACCAAGAACATACTTTGAAGCATCACACAAAAGAGTTACAGGTTTGTGAACATCGTAATCTCTCAATGTGGGTTGACTGGCAGTTTTCTGTTTCAGAACGTCAAATGCATTTTGGTGTTGTTCCAACCTGGAACAGTTTACATTTTTTCGTGTTAACTCACATAAAGGTGCTGAAACCTCACTCAGGACTGGGATGAACTTTCCTAAATAGTTGCCCATACCAGGAAAATGTTGTGAAGATGTGACTTTTTCTGGAACTAGCATCTCAAGAATTGCTGGTTGCTTACACGGATCTGGTTGTAAGCCAGATCTGGTAAACAAATGGCCCACATAAGTAACTTCCTTCAGTTTGAATTTACATTTCTGAAGATTTAGTTTAAGATTTAGTTCACGAGCATGATGTAGAAGTTTCTTGAAGTTCCTGTCATGTTCAACTTTGCCATTGCCCCCTACAATAATGTCGTCTGCTATAATAGCATATAGATAACCTGAAAAAATTTGCTCCATTGCACGTTGAAATACTTCACTGGCAGAATTTATCCCAAATGGCATTCTCAAAAATCTGTATCTACCAACTAGTGTACTGAAAGTGGTTAACAATGAAGATTTGTTATGTAAATGTTATTTTAATTGAAAATAAAAAAAAAATATTTGAGGAAACAATGAAGATTTGTGATTCCAGCAAATTTGCCAAAAGGAACTTTTTGCATCTAAGACAGAGAATACAGTGCCATTTGGCATGAGCCCAGCTATACTTCTACTGTGCACATCGGATGATGAGGATGTTTAATTGTCTTGTTTAATAAGTATCTCAGATCAGTACATATTTGAATATCATCTGAGCTTTTCTTATGAGCTACGACCATGGAGGATACCTATTCATTCAGTTCTTTTACTGGTGTAATTACATCTAAATTCTCCATTTTGTCAAGTTCTGCTTTTACTTTGCTCTGCAGTGCTACTGGAATCTTCCTTGCTGCTCTGACAACTGGGCTTACTTCATGGAATATGTCACTGGAAGTTTGCCAAGCTTGTCTGTGAAAATATCAGCATATTCACTAAAAATATTCTGTGTAAAGCTATCATGGCTGTTCAGACTTATATGGTGGACCTCTATTAAATGAAATCAGTCCAATTCTCAAACTGTCTTTGAGGCCTAACAGTGACTGCACATATCTTTTGACTATGTAAAACTGTAAGTCATAGCTATTCCCAGCAGAATGGCATGCGAGGACTACTGCGCCATCAGTTTGAATCCCTCTACCACTATAAGCAACTAGTTTTACACACTTTGCTGAATTAAGTTTCTCACTAGCTTTTACTTTGGCAAACATTTGTGCTGATACAACATTGCACTTGGACCCAGTGTCTACTTTAATCTCTACAGGTTTCCCTTTAATCCGAACAGTGCAAAATATTTCACTCTTTGTTGCCAACTGATAATCTACTGTGTTAACAGTTTCATCATTCAGAGATACCATCGACATATAAAGATTGCTCACAGCTCTCTATCTGATCTACTTGCTTCTTTGGATATTCTCTTTTTAAAGTATGCGCCACCTTAAACTTGCAAAGCCTTTGAAATTATACCACGCTTTACATTTGTGACATTGCTGACCAAAAACTAAGTATTTCTCTCATTTTGGTTCATGACTGCCTCCACAATTATGACAGCTAACAGTAAGGTTGTTTGTAGCGGCCCCATTTGGTTTATAATTAAGGTTAGATGTGGCACTGCCTCTGGGTTTATATTTCTATTTGCACCAGATCTCATGTTGCACACTATCAGCATTCACACTGGCAGATACTCCATGCATATTTTTCTCATTTGTAAGCACATTTGTGTGCTTTTCTGTAAGCTCATATATCTGACAAATTTCAGTGGCTTTGCTCAACATTAAATCACTGTCTCAAAGCAAAATCTTTCTCACTGCATCATCATTAACACCACACACAAACCTGTCTTATCAGCTCACCTCTCAGATCACCAAACCTGCATATTTTTGCTTTATTTCTTAAGTCAGTAAAATATGCTCCAATAGTTTCACCAGGCTTTTGATTTTTTGTGTAAAATATGCCTTTCCATTGTAATATTCGTTTCAGGGTTACACATTTCTCTAAATTTATGTTTTAAGCACTCAGGGTTTTCCCATGTTTCAGTCTGTATCACAATATAGTGGTTTTCCCTCTCCCCTGCACACACAGCAGGTGCATACACAAATGAACGGTCCCTTTCAGTGGCTTCTAAGCCAGCTAAATTAAGAAGTATAAATGCTTTTGTACGAGCGTCTTTATCAGAAAACGCAGCCTGTATGAAAATATCATATTCTTGCTCAAACACTCGCTATTTCTCAACAATATTATTATCAAACACTAGCGGTTCAGGTCTATGAAATCCCTCTGCCATAATAACAAATTATGTTTAAATATAAGCATAGACCAGGTACTTGTAGTTATGCTCAAATCCACAACAATCTTTATGAAAAGGTTTCTCTTTAACATTGCAGATACTTCAAAAAGTTTTAATTAATGCGAAAAAGTAGTACATTTGAAAAAAAAAAACATCGTTTTAGCGTTTTCGTACATTTTAACACTTTGGAAATTATTTTGAACACTTTTATATTTATTTTGAATTCTTATGTCGCAATTTCAGACATTTTGTTTATCTTGGTAATTTTTTTTAACATTTTAAATGCTTCGCCAAATAAGTGGCGTCTGAAAAATCATTTAAACAAATGTAAGTACCTTTGAATAACTGCTTACCTGTTTGTGGGTTGGCTCCTGTATATTCCTCCATGTCTAACTGAGTGTCTCATGGTTTGTAAGCTGCTTAACTTTGGATCCCATTCTGACACCATGTGGCATGTCTCTTGTATTCAGATGAAACACTGAGGTACTGTGATGGGTTCCAGTTGTTTGTTGTACATAAACACATCAGGACCTGTAACTGGAACATATATTTAAGCTGACAGACTCATTTCTTCAAACATACTCGCATGTGCATCTCCATTCAGACCTGCATTCACTCTGACTATACAAAATGGCACTGATCTTGCACGTGCTCAGAAACTCATATGCACATGCTGTCTATCTACAATGGCTGACTAGATACAATACACACAGTGATCTACAGAAATAGCGCTGAAATAGTTTTTCTACTTAAAAACCTTGTATTTAGATTGATCCCTCATTTTTCAAAATCCTTGTTAATAAGGCAAAACGCAAATTGTAAGAACTGGTGAAAGTCTTAAACTAGCTGGAATACCATTTACTGAAGGAAAGTAAAACAAATCTTTGTCAGCTCCAACATATTACTTATTCTAAATCTTGCTGTACCTATCACCTTGAACTCTAACATTGCCAAGCTTTAGACCTGCCTCAGCAGAGACTTTTACTGCCTGTGTGTGCCATGTACAAAATTATCATCTTTACACTCCCTTGTTATCACTAGCATCTTGGGTACACCTGCTGTACGAGTACACTTTGGCATTTACAAAATCTAACACTAGAACTCTTTGCTTCTGCACCATACCCCTAATCCAAACAAATATCCCCAACTACTTATCCACCTTCTTAGATACTTTCTCAATTGCAGATCCCCAGAATCTAACCTCAGATACTGCATCAAGAGGAAGTATTTCTACTAAGACCTCCTGCAACTTCTGTCAGATATGTACCCAGTGCCTCAGTCAAGGCACTTCCCTTCCATTCACTATATGTAAGTCACAGCCTTGCTAATCTCAAATAATAAAGTTATCATCGGCCTCACTTAGATGTGATATTAACCTAGTACATGCTGGCATTCTTTTCTTGTGACATTTTTCTGAAAGTTTGTTACTTTTAAACCAGCTGTATCTTACAGTAGTTTACATTCCACTTTGTATTATTTTTAAGTTTCCTTTTCTTTTTTTCTGCTTTAAATGTCTTGGTTGAATATAGAGCATGTGGTATAGTCCACTTAGCTAAGTAAAGGGGGAAACAAGCAAAAATACTCACTGGGCTTCCAAGAGATTGCTCAACATCTCCATAAGAAGAAAAAAGAAACTCTTAATGTTGGAGGGCGTGTATAACCAATCACTTCTTTCTTCATTTGTTCCAGAAGGCACAGGAGAAAAACATGGACTTTCAGACCGCAAGGAATGCATGGTATGCATTAAGCCATTTTCCTCCTTCAGGGCATCTTCCACATCCCTGCAGTGGATTGCTTTCTAATTGATCATGAAGCAGTTAAAACTATCTGGCATAGTGCATGGGAAGTAAGCTGGCTTTCTCCAGGTTGGAGAGCTGTAAATCTGAACTAATGGGTTTTGAATATTGTAACCATAGGACACCTTCTGATATTGTTTGGTCCAGTACCCAGCCCTCATTATTGTGGTGGTCCATTTGGTATCAGAAGAGTTAGTAGTTGCCTTAGTCTGATTCCCTTTTACTGAAAGTGTCTGTAAACATTGTTCCTAAGGAAAATGATATGCATGATGTTATTTTACAAGACGTATGTGTGTGTCTTTGTGCTGGAGTGATTGCAATTTTGAAATTAATGTTACTGCAGAGAATGATAGTGCTAGGAAAACCATGTAAATTATGGTGATGACAGAAGGTGGATTGGGTGATTCCAACTTAGTGAGCTGTATGGAATAAAGTACAAGATGATGAATCAGAGATTTCATGTACTGTTGTGGTAGAACTCTGTGCTGTGCAGTCACAAGGTAAGGATTTTGTGAGTGTAGAAACTGTATCTGACTTATTAGCCGGAACTCCTTTGCATTGGAGGAACTTAAACTTGATGTTCTTCAAATTAAAAGTCAAAGGAGTATTGGATTTCAGGAAGACCTAAGTTGTGCCCAAGATTTAATGTTCAGAGCTACACAGTAATAGCTCACAATAAAATAATAACACAGATGTTTGAGAGAATACATAAATCCTATCTTGGAATACTGCCTGTTTCCCTACCCCCCCAAAAAAAAAAAACTCACTGTCTGTGAATACCTCTGTTGTTAGATTGAAATGAAAACAGGGGTTAAAATGCAGAGAGTCATGTATTTCAAGTAATTGCTGTCATATATATGCATAGCATGCCTCCTCACTCCTGCCTCAAAATCAGTCAGCTTTATATGTGCCTCATGTGTAATTGTGATGCAAATAAAAAACAGTAATGATCACAGTAATGTATTCCAACTTGTTTATAAGAGATTACTAGGCTAACGGCTTCAGAGCCCTAGCCAATATAACCCAATTTTATCCAATATATGGCCATATGGGGCAAGGGGATAGCAAGGATTTGTGCCTTACAGACTGCCCCTGTCCATAAGGGACATAGGCACTACCCCATGTGTGAATTTGCATTTTCCCCGTCCATTGATCCAAATTGTATTTGAAGAGGGCCAGGGAAGGGCTCTGCTTAATGAGAATTAGAAGCCTGTTCCAAAAAAGGAGCAATCTCTGAGACACATATATGTCTGTCCAGCATGTTTTGTTTGAGTCGTTGACTAAGTTTAGATCCCTAGATTGGATGACCCATGTGCAGTTTGATTTGTGGATGTGCAGCAACTCCATCGGGGCTGGATTTGTAAGTGCATTGTAGGTCAGGCATAGGTAACCCCTTAGTAGTCATTATGAGACAGACTAAAGAGATAGGGCTTTTAGTCTACCACATAGGATGTGTTGATTACACATTGTGTTTTCTTTGTGAGGAACTTATGATGTCACGTACATGCCAAGTGGCACATAGTATTTGATTATTGGTCTATTGAGGGCTGAGTACAATGGGACTATCATTTCATTGTGTCTAGATGCCGTACCCTTACTTATAAGTTGTGCCACATAGAAGGACTTCCTCATATTGCCAAGTTTAAAAAGCACATCGAGGAATGAGAAGGTGGGCAGGAAAATAAACAGCAGGGAGTCACCAACAGTACTCATAGTTTTTGCAGGCCCTGAATATTATCAGAAAAGGCAAAGACACAGATATTCTCTCTGTGTTTATATCACTCAAGAAACAAATTAACCAATGGAAAAAAATGGGAAATGTGCATCCTAGGTAATTTAAGTGCTGTCTGCCACATAGAACAAAAACAGCAGGCCAAGCAGTTTTCTTAAAACATAAAACAAAATGCAACATGTAAAACAGAAAGCAGCTCTACACAGTACACTGTCCCTTCAAAAACTTTAGTAACCTCTTGTGCACACCTCTGAGGTTTGATTGTGAGAAAAATTAAATAAGTAATAATCACACCATCCGTAGCCCCCCAGTGCTAGCCACAATAACCTTCTGTATTCACCTTTAAGCAGGTCTAGTTTTAGAATTATTAGTTGTAGGGACAGAGGTCACCACTAATTCCATGTCAAAATCCATTTATGCAGTGTGTGGACCACCCGACCTCAAGAAGCCGTAAAGGTCTGAATTTTCTGTGATGTAGTTTATGCCTTATTTTTGAAAGATATCTACGGATAACTCTTTTGAGTAGCAGTAAAAACTGCAGTTATGTATGTGCCCAGCATTATTTGTGTGTGTGTGTGTGTGTGTGTGTGTGTGTGTGTGTATGTGTATCCTAGATCCTGGATTTGCTCCCGTGCATTCAGCACATCAGGCAATGAGCGCCCTTCGACACTCGTTTTTTCCTCTGCAGGTATGGGTTTCATGGGATCGGGTTGCCAGCCTGAGGCCCAACCCTTCACAGAGGACGCACCACACACACTGCACCTAGGGCCAAATTAGAGTGTCCAATCCACCTACTGCATGTCTTTGGAATGTGGGAGGAAACTGGAGCACCTGGAGGAAACCCACATGAATGCAGGGAGGACATGCAGACTCCACACAAAAGGCTGTGTGTCATATGTGTGTATAAATAAAATTAGTGATTTTTTTTAATGCGTACGCACATTGCATGTTTGCCTTCAGGGAAACTGAGGAAATACCAATTCACCTGCTACATATCTTTGAGGTTCTGAGGGAATCCAGCACAATTACTGTAATTCACTTAACTAATTCAAGTCTTTAGCATCTGTTTTGTATACTTCCTGTTCACACCCACAGTTTCTTATGGATCCAGACCCTTTTTGGGTCTGGCTTCAATAACTAAGTCACTTACCAGCTAATAACAGGCAGTATGAGAACCTCCAAGTAAAAATGTTTTTGCAAGGGTAGATGTTCTTCGTGTTTCACTGTTACAGTCATCACAACTGGGTTATCTGCCTGCAGGTAGCCCTCAGTCGGCCCGAATACCAGAGTCTTAGTATTTCTGCTCAAATGTTGTCGCTTCTTCCATGACATCAGGTCGTCAGGGGTATAAAAACAGGCAGCCGATGCCATTGCATCAGTCTTTCGTGCTGAGGAGAAGCAGAAGCAGTTCGCAAGTGCCGGTCGGCCACTACCTGAAATTTTCGTTTTTCGAGTTGATAATCCTGAAGTCTTCTAAAGCCAAGTACCCCGTTGAAGATCCTTTTTTCTTGCTCTAACCGATGTCAGAAAAAGTTAACAATTGTCTTGCCTGTGGAAAGCAAATACCTCACAGAGATTTTCATTCTTACTGCTTCACCTGTTTAGGCCCAGACCACGACATCCCTCGCTGTCGGTTTTGTGCCTTGTTTAACATCTGAACCATTCGTCATCGGGCTATTTTTGTTGCTAAATTCTTTCATTCTTGATGCTTTGGTAAGCCATCCGACTACCGATCTTCCAAAAAAAACATAAGGATAAAGACAGAGACAGGCCGCATAGGTCAAAAACTGATGATGATGCTTCCGTTAAGCTAGTCGCCAGTCCGCCGGTACTCAGACACCTTTGCAGCCCCTAATGCCCACTTCTATGGATTCTCAAGCCTTTGCCGAGACCCATTCAGAGTCCGGTATGCAGCAAGATGCTTCTTCGACTATGGAACCAGCAGATGTCTCTACCTTGGCTAGGTCCGGAGCCACTGTGCGGGCACCGGCTTCTGAGGGTGTTTTCTGACCTACCGATGTTTGAATCAAACTGATGACTTCTTTTTTAGCCAAAACTACCGAGTTTCTTAAGCCCAGAGTACGCACTAAGCCTACAAAACCAACGACCAAAGCGCATGTTCAGGCCCCCATGCCACAAAAACAAATGCTTAGAATGGCTGAAGACCTTATAACGCTAATTAGGGGAAGCCAGCCTTCCCCTACTAAGAGACAAAGAATTCAGTTCCCTTCAGATTCTACAGACCAGGAGTCCGATGACTCTGACCTTTCTGATCATCAGGACATGCCCTTATCAGCCTATGAGGATTCAGATGCAGAGGAATCCATTCCCTCTGCCTCCCCTCCAGAGGATTTCTCTTTTGGTGAAACCTTGCATACGTTAAGAGAGCATTTCCATGGGAATGCCAAGACTATCCTCAGTCTAAAAAGAGACTCAGAGAATTTTTAGAGCTACCTCAGCACAGGACATTAGCTATTCCCCCTGTCCTGGATGTTGTGGATGATGGTTTCAGGGAATCCAGTCTTACTCCAGACACTTTACCTCTGGCCCCTAGGAAACCTGACAGGTACTAGAGAGTACCTGATTCCTACAAGTTTCTTTTCAAGAATCCTACTGCTAATTCAGAGATCATTTCCCAGGGACCTAAAGGTATTAAGGCTACTACAGCCAAAAATCCTACCCCTTCGGACAGGGATTCCAGAGCTTTAGATAGATGGGGTAAGGAGGTATATACCTCTGCAACTCTTGCTATCAGGGCATTGAATTGCCAGTTTCACATGCTGAAGTACCAGCAACATATTATGGAACTCGTTAAACAAAAAATGGTAATATTTCCAGATTGTGCAGAAAATAAAGATTTGCAAGGGCTTATGAATTCTGCAAACCAAGTTAGTAAGCATACTTTGCAGTGTGGTTTTTGATGCTTTAAAAGCATCTTGCAGGAATGCAGTCACTGACTCTGTACAGAGAAGACATGCTTGGCTGAAGGAGCAGACCTTGCCAGATCATGTCAAATCCAAATTACTAGGCACTCCTTTAAATAAGGATGTTTTGATTCGCACCAAAGCAGAAGCTGTTCTTAAAAAAATGAAAGAAAAAGCTAAATCTATGCTAACTGTTAACGAATTCTTAAAAGTGCAACCACCTCAATTCAGTAGGCATTGCCCTTCAAAACACTAGTCCTTTCCAGCCCCCTCCAGGCCTTCCCAAATAAGACCCAGGGGAAACAGACCACCCAGACTACAGTCTCAGGGTAAGCAGAGATCTAAGCAATGGGGTGCTCCCACTCCTAAAACAGGGAGTGGTAAGCCACCTCCCTATGAAAAAAGTTCACAATGACTTCTCAACTCTACTTCACAGCCCTGCCCAATTGCTTGTGCCCCTAGGAGGAAAAGTTGCCCTTCACGCAAAAAACTGGATGTCCATCACTCAGGACCGATGGGTCCTCAACATTGTATCCAAGGGGTACAGATTTTATTTCCATTCACTGTCAACCCCAAGTGTGTTTCCATACCTTCATCCAAACCAGTGGGCAGAGGCTCAAAACCAAGTTCTTTCCCTGCTGCTCAACATCAGAGCTATTCAGCCAGTTCCATTAGAACAAAGGAGGGGTCAGGGTTTCTACTCCAGACTATTCCTGGTACCCAGGAAAGAGGGCTCTTGGCACCCAATCCTGGATCTTTTAATTCTCAACACCTTCCTGATGTTCCCAAAATTCAAGATGCTTACCCTGCAACAGCTTCTCCCTATGCTAGCCAAGGATGCCTGGTCAGTCACCCTAGACTTAAAAGAAGCTCATCTGCACATCCCCATCAGGGAATCATGCAGGAAATATCTACGTTTCAGGGCAGGCTCTATGCATTATCAGTTCTCTGCACTTCCCTTTGGCTTATCTACTGGGCCCATGGTATTCACAAAATGCCTGGCTCCAGCCATTGCGTACTGCAGACAGAGAAATATCCAAATTTACCCGTACTTGGACGACTGCCTGATTCAGGCGGACAGCCAGGAATTGCTGCTTCAGCACCTGGCATTTGTAAAAAGCCTTCTCAGGTCATTGGGGTACACCATCAACGAAAAGAAATCACAACTGGTGCCCAGTCAAAAGATTGTATTCCTGGGAGCAAGCTTGGACACAACTTCCCAGATGGCATTTCTCACTTCAGAAAAACAGGTCTGTCTGACAGACTACTTCAAGCAAATGGCCACCAGAACCAAGCTAACTTCAAGAAAAATACTGCAAGCTGTAGGGTTCATGGCCTCATGTATTCTGCTAATTCCATATGCAAGACTGCATATGAGGAAACTTCAATGGTACTTAAAAAGTCTTTGGTGCCAACATTCTCAGGACCTGTAAACAGTCATTCCTATCATACCTTGTCTGAGGGCAGAGGTCCTTTGGTGGGCAGAAGCATGTAACCGCAATAAGGGACTGCATTTTACTCTACCCCACACCGCCCAAACCCTGACCACAGACGCATCAGACCATGCATGGGAGCCCACATGGTTGGCAAATGCATTCAGGGCCACTGGAGCCCAAGCCAAAGTCTCCTGCACATCAACCAAAAGGAGATGCTAGCTGTACAGAATGCTCTGACAGCTTTCAGATACCTAATCCTTCCAGGACAACTGCTGATAACTGTGGTGTTGTCTGTTTTTATGTGGTACATAAACAATCATGGGGGGAACCCATTCTTACCCACTCTGCAGATTAGCCATGATTCTGTGGAGCACAGCTTTGGACAGCCAAGTCCATCTACAAGCTCAATTCCTGCCAGGCAAACAAAATTCACTGGCAGACGACTTAAGCAGAAATCTCCTAGACACGAGTGGAAATTGCACCTTCAACCTTCTGATCCAGAGGTGGGGGACCCCAGAAGTGGATCTCTTTGCCTCTCCCCACAACCACCCGTTAAGCAAATTCTGCACCAGGAACCCTCACAGCAGGGCCTGGAAGGTGGATGCCCTATCCTTTCAATGGGAAAACCTCTCAATCTATGCCTTTCCTCCTCTGTCATTTCTCTCAAAAGTACTACTCAAGATAAAAGAAGACAGGCCAAGGACAATTCTGATTACCCCAGAATGGCCGCGCCAGCACTTTTACCCACTCCTGCACAGCCTGACAATGGTGCCACCCTGGCACCTACACCATACCCCTACCCTGCTGTCACAACAGGAGGGACAGATTTTGCATCCACAATTGCAAACCCTAAATCTTGCAGCCTGGCTTATTCCTTGAATACTCCACCAGCAACCCTAAGTAAACAGGTGCTGGATGTCATTCTTGAAGCCAGAAGGCCTAGTACTAGCAAATCCTATGCGGAAAAATGGAAAAGATATTGTTCTTGGATTCAGTCTAAAGGAAAGGACACAGCAGTGCCCTCCTTACCTCTGGATTACCTAGCAGAGCTACTTCACAGAGGCCTATCCTTCTCATCCATTAAGATTCATGCCTCTGCCATTTCAGCTCATTACAATACTGAGCCACCTCTATTTTCTCACCCTGTCATCAAGCAGTTCCTGAGAGGGGCTAACAACTTAAGGCTCCCAAGGAGAGCACCCACTCCTGCTTGCGACCTTAACTTTATACTGGAAAAGCTCACGCTTCCCCCTTTTGAACCTGTTGCTTCAGCAGAGTTAAAATTCCTCTCTTGGAAAACAGCCTTGCTTCTAGCCATCACTTCAGCTAGAAGAGTGTCTGAGCTACAGGCACTGATGGCTGTGGAACCTTTTATTATCTTCCATGCTGACAGGGTTTCCCTTAGGGCTAACCTGTCCTTTATGCCTAAGGTGGTGTCCAGTGTGGCCCTAAACCAATCCATCCATTTGCCAACCTTTTTCCCTAACCCTCAGAATAAAGGAGAAAGGATCCTGCACTCTTTGGACGTGCACAGACAGTTCAGCTTCTACCTTGATAGGACTAAGCCTTTCAGAAAATCTGACCAACTGCTAGTCAGCTTTGCAACAGGGGCAGAGGGCAAGGCCTTTTCTAAACAAACCATTTCCAAATGGATAGCACACTGCACCCATTTCTGCTACAAGCACCATGGAAAACCAACCCTTCAGGGGGTCAGAACACATTCCACTAGAGCTACTTTTACGTCTACAGCATTTCTCAGGGGAGTCCCTACCAGGGATGTTCTGGAAGTTGCAACCTGGAGTTCTGTACACACCTTCACCAAGCATTACCACTTACCTATCTTTTCCAAATCCAGGGCAGGATTTGCTACAGCAGTCTTGCAGGGCCTACTATCCAGCCCTAACTCTTCTTGACTGTTTCCACCCTTCCTCAGCTTTGGGAATCAACCCAAGT
Source organism: Protopterus annectens (assembly GCF_019279795.1). Lineage (NCBI taxonomy): Eukaryota > Metazoa > Chordata > Ceratodontiformes > Protopteridae > Protopterus > Protopterus annectens. Next base: position 1,764,314,487 of record NC_056728.1, on the reverse strand, counting down.
GTGATGACTGCAACAGTGAAACACGAAGAACATAGTACAGTTGTGTACACTTACCATAAATGTAGATGTTCGAGTGTATCCATTGTTGCACTCCTGGTTTCCCCTCCCTCCAGCCCCTTGGTTTTCTCTATCTCTATCTTTCTATCTCTCCTCTCTATGGCTATTCTTAATGGTATTGGTATTTACATTTTATTGGTGGTGGTTTCCACACCATATACTAGCTTCCTATTTGGGGGCTCCTGACATTTGGAGGAAGAAAAACTGATGTAATGGTGTCGGCTGCCTGTTTTTATATCCCTGACGTCATGGAAGAAGCAATAGCATCCGAAGCAGAAATACTAAGACTCTGGTATTCGGGCTGACTGAGGGCTACCTGCAGGCAGATAACCCAAGTGTGATAACTGCAACAGTGAATACACTCGAGCATCTACATTTATGGTACGTGTACACAACTGTACTTTTTGGTTGCTGTAGTAAAGAAATGTTTGTTTTGTTTAATTGCTTACCTTTCTTAAATAATGTTTTTGTATAATGGTGCAGTAGTGTTCCTCTGTGTCATTTCCCATTCTTGTGTTTTCTGATGTACTGCGCATATATATGAGAGTCACATTCCCATGCTTGCACAGTACATCAGTGCTATTGAAGAGACTCTCTGTTGCTGTTTTATGTGGAAAAGAGTAAAACTAAGAGGCAAAAACCTGGTCATTCTGTGAAGATCCGGACAGTTGAAAGGTATGAGATTCTGCCAAGATTTAAGGAGGGATTTTGTAAAAACATAAGGAAAATCAGGAATGTTTCTGTTTTGAGAGCATGCCTAATTTTTCTTCTGTTTTACATTGTCCCTCTGTAGCATATTCCAGTTGGAAATTTGGCCGCTCAATGGTACTTATGCTTGATTTACAATGGGGCATGCTGGTATGCTGTCCAATCACCATGTTCATTTTTTTGAATAACAATGACCTGTCATTGTATAATGGATATTATACAATTAAGCATATGTTTATATATTTCTATAAATATCTCAATAAACATGCATTTCTAGAGGAATTTATTTTGCCTTGTGAAAACTTCTGTCTGGTTAACAACATATGTGTAGATTATACAGTTTGCAAGATATGGCAGTTTGTGAAAGTTTAGCAAAAAATATAATTTGAGGTTTGTGTGCATCATAATATATTATAATATTTATGGAAAGATTCTGAATGCACAGAATATTATCATTACAAATAATATTTCTTACTGGTAACATTGCTATCTGTACAGTTTTAATATTTTTTATTGTTCACAAAATATTTACATATGATTATCTTGAGCTTTTTATTGATTTTTCAGAAAATGCTCTGGAGTGCAAGATATGTGTAGCTGCCAAAGGTGTGATATTCCAAACTGCATAGGTTAATTCACTTAAAAAGTTAACAGAATAACTTGTTTTACATCAACATGCATTTTTTTGTATAATAAGAAATATGAAATTCTGTTTGGTATTACTGATCTCGATAATCCTAAATGGCTTACCAAGAAATCAACATTATTATTTTTTTTTTTTTTTACAAGGGACAAGGCAAAAATTGATAAGTGTACACACACACACACACACACACACACACACACACACACACACACACACACACACACACACACACACACAAAATACCTCTCAGCCTCTTAGAGCAAGAAATCTGGACAAAGCCAAAATAATGGGGGAACAAAGGCCCAAAAATAGGGACACTTTTTTAAATATTGCTCTTACAAACTTTTGAAAGTTGATAGAATAATGGGTGTTGCATGAGCATGATTTTTCTGAAGGATAGTAAGTCTGAAAATCAAATGTCTGCCATTATTTTCTGACTTCATTGATTTACTGGTGATTTGCCAGAAAACTACAGTTTTATGAGAAACGGACCAAAAATAAGAGTGTCACACACACACACACACACACACACACACACACACACACACACACACACACACACACTGTAACTACAGCCAATAACTCAACCCAGTCAAAGAATTGTGAAACGGCAATGTTACTCACTGCACTACTGTGGGAATGAGCAGTTGTTTTCACACACATTCACTTCTTCTTGCCAAACCATCAAAGATAGATGCCTGTCATGCATAAGGTCAATACTTGTAATGGTAAATGAAAGAAATTGCCAACTTGTTACCCTTAAGTACACAGCATCCTTATCCTCTCCTCCCACACAATCATAATGGCAGTGCGGATGGTGATTGTGATAGAAGTAAAGAAGTTATAGTCAGCTCATTATTGTTAGACCTCAGCCACCAACCCCATACTCACAAGCATTACCAATTGCAATAATAGTTTTACACTGATTTCAGCAAATGGCAATACATTGTTCAACACTAATACTGCCACATCTACTCAGTGACTATTGTTTATCAGTCATCAGGAGTAATGCATAGCTGTCACTGTCTCTAATTTGTAAAAAACGTAGTAGGCAACACAAACTCCAAATGACAAAAACAGCAGCAGTGGGTTCAGGTACAAAAGCCGAGTCACAGTTTATCCAGGAATTTATTCAGTAAAACACACAAACTGTGTAGTTGCATAAAAATCCAAAAGGTATAAACAGAATACTTATACCTTTTGGATTTTTATGTGACTACACCTTTCGTGTGTTTTACTGAATAAATTCCTGGATAAACTGTGAGTCGGCTTTTGTACCTGAACCCACTGCTGCTGTTTTGTCACTGTCTCTAATTTCACAGAATGTCCCTTATTTGTCTAATATTTTTGAACTGTCCCTCGTTAAAAAAGTAATAGTAATTTGCTGGTAAGTCGTTTTGGATTACTGACAGTCACTAATAAAAGCCATTAGAGTTTCATACGTCTTATAGTCCCAAAAATGCATATTGATGGAAAACACATTATTCTATTAACTTTTTAAGTATAGTACAGTAACATGTAAAGTATGTTCTTGACTTGGAGCCTTTATTCTGCCATTATTTTTGACTTTGCCCAGAATTCTTGAGAAAGAAATTGAGAGTTATAGCATCTGGTATCCTGCCAGTATTTATAAAACTCCCTGAAAGAGAAGGTGATCCCTGAAGAGCAGTAGAATCAGCTCTTCTTAAAATTTCAGGCTAGCACTGAGATTAATCACTCTGGGCTGCTAGTTTCTAGTGCATACCTCACTCATGTACATTCACTGATTATCAGCTTTATCCTAACAGGGTCATATCAAAACCCTGTTTAGAATAAAGTACTTAACTGGAGGATAACTTGTTTTTCTCATTTTCCCCAACCAGCAACTGCTTTTGTGGGGCCCCACTCCACACAGTAAAGAATGATTGGGGGTCCCCCACAGCTGCAGTTATTGCGGGTGCCTAAGATCAGCTATGACATTAATTTTAATGGAGAGAATGCCCAGTAGCAGTACTTAACTAAGTTAAGGCACTGTGTCAGTAGTAAAACATTTGATGAAATTATGAAGCCTGATAATTGACAAAACACTGTTATTACAACCAGAAATAACTTTGATTTTTAAAGGAGAAGTGGTGCCATTCTGAAAACAAGATTGCTGTACTAACTTTTGTTGGCTTGACAAACATGTAGCAAAGTATTAAAGTAAGATAACTTGATGTGGTTGCCCCCCCCCCCCCCCCCAACAAATGCAGGGTTTGCTGGTGCTAAAAACTGGCTATGTATGGCATTTAAAAAAGTGCTTGACAATGTAAACATAGTGTGGGGCTTGGAAAGTTTTGGGTTCCTAAGAAATAAAAGAAAATAAAGGAAGGTGAAACTAGTGCATTCACCAAGCATAATTATGATGAGTAGTAAGAAGGGGACTGTTACATATTGATGGCACCCAAATCGTGGGAAGAGGAATAGAGAAGGTTTCAGTTAGAAACAAAGAATACATGTACTGCATTACAATTAAATGATAATGAAGGAGAAAGTGTGACAGAAGGAGGAGATGGCACATGTCTCAGGTACAGAGTGAGCAAAGGGAAACTGGAAATGGGAAGTGAAAGATGCAAAGAAAGGATTAATATAAAAGCAGTTACTGTAAATGTGAGTAGTATTACAATAAAGAGAGAAGGTTATTAGTGTAGGAATGGGGTCAGAGTGTAGACTCAGATGTAGTATGTTTAGAAGATGTCATTTTTGAATATAGAATAAAAAGAACAACTTCTCAAGATTATGGTAAGCCTGTTACATGGAGTTTGGGTAATGACACATGTTCAAGAATAACAATTTTAGTAAAACAGGAAAAAGTTAAGGTAATGAATGCTAAAGTTAGAATTCCAAGATGGATGGTGATTTGTCACATGAGGATATATGAGAATCCAGTACTGGTAATAGTAGTATATGTTTACACATCTATGGGGGAGAGTGAAAATATTTGAAGAAATGAAACGGCTTGTGTTAATTAGCATGGACATAGGTGATTTTAATTGTAACCCACTACAAAAATGATGGAAAATAACACAACCCCCAAGATTACATAAGGAAGCCCTCACTTTAATTATACCATACTACTAATTTATCCGCTTCTAGCTGTACAGCCAGCGCTTACTACTATTTATTTTCCTCTCCCATGAACTTCCATTACATTCTCATCTAATAAAAATCAACTCTCTCTCTCCAGGTCCTTAATGTTACCTCCTGTGCAATATTCCTCCTCATCTCATTCTGTTATTCTGTCTATTTTGGCAGCAGAATACTGTATTATTTTTCACCTTCATACATTGTTAGAAATATAGTCAGTATTTTGAATAACTATGTATTAGTTTACTTGACATAGTCTATCCACTTTTGCGGTGTGTCTTGCTATTGCAGTAAATATTGTATTCTCGATCACAGTTTATCCTAGTAATATATCTATAAATGTACTTCAGTCTGTTTTTATCTGTTGTGGGGATTTTCTCCCCTTGTATATAATTACTTATCAGCTGCTGTAAAATGTTTTTATGTATATTTTTTGTGCAGCCTTTTTCCCCATTTCATTGTAAAATATGTAATGTGTTGTAGGGCTTTTCTCCCTATGTATATAATTATTCAAGTACTGTTTAACTGTGTTTGCATCTGTTGTGGCACGTTTCTCCCCTGGGCCTATGCTGAAGGATGGACCACTGGCTCAGTCTGACTTTCCTGGTTATCAAAGGACAAAAAAATAAACATTCATGTAGGAAGAAGGCAGTATTACATATATGTCAGGGAAAATATTAAGACAATGTTTTTATACAGTGATCTCTGATGTTTTCTTTGAGATGTAAGGGTGAAGAAAAACTGCAGATGTCACAGATCATTTGGCAATATTGGCAATGATAGGAAAAATAAGGAGATAATAAGCAAAATAAAGGGTTTAAAAGGTTAATGGGAAACATTAGTAAGACAAAAGAGTTGAGAAGTGAACGGCAAGTGTTATGGCATGAGCATAGTACAATGAGAGATTTTTTTTTTTTTTTATGTATAGTCACAGTGGTGGATTGAGTATAAAGGCACATATAAAAGTATATATAAGAATGAAGGAGAAAAATCAGGAATAAGTAAAGCCATTTTTTGAAAAGTTGTAAAAATGTGATGAATGCAGTAGAGTATATTAAAGAATCTTGTAAGAAAGAAGTGAAAGAAAAATCTGAAAATGAATGGAAAATTAAAAAAAAATAAGTGAAGAGCAAGTGAAGTGGTAAGAAAGAGCAATTGCTGAAAAAGTAATTGGATGTCATATTAAAAGGAATGAATACAGAGAGTATACCCGAACCAGGTGGAATAAGTTTTTTTTTTAATCAAGAGAAAGAGAGAGAGAGAGGTTTAAACGACATTTCCACAGTGGTTACCTGGTCATCCCTGCGTTCCTTTCATAATCATTGTCACTTGGAAATTCAGTTCCAGAAGTATGAGGTTTAACATTTGAGTGCTGTAAGGCATGCTTCCTTGGATTATGTCTTCACCTTTCTAGTTCTTTCTATCATCTTTGAGGTTCTGGAGTACAACTTTAAATTCTTCCAAAATATTCTACCCACTGCAGAGGGTTCCTTAAAGTAACCTGTAACAGGTATATGGTAATGCCCATATAAGCTGATATTTGATATGATGCTCTGTACTGGACGATTTTTATTTCTGTTCCAGTTATGTCAAATGCTCTGTTATGAAATGGCAGCAGGTCTAACTGTAATCATTTTCACATTTATAGCATTATAATCATGTAACGCATTTTTGCAAGCTTTATTCCTTACTGGAATGGGGGTGAACATTTAGGTGACCTTGAGGATACATGTACTTCTTATCCATGGTAAAGGGATGAACTGCTGGGCTGAAGGGGGCATATTTGCTGTTAATGATGGAGGGTGTATTTGCTTATATGGAGTACAGTATTTGACAATATTGCCAAAGAAGCTGAAACGTAAGATGTAGAAAACAGTGGTGGGAACAGTATTACTGTATGGACAGAAACGTGGGCAGGCAGAGGAGTTGAGAAAGCTTGAGATGATGGAGATGTACCTGAGATGGGCGGTGGGATGCACACAGTGATGCAGATGAATAAATGAGGACATCAGAGCAGAAACCCATGTAACTCCAATTGCATAGAAGGACAAATAGAACATTTTATGGTGGTTTGGGTGCTTGTGCAGGAAAGCAGAAAATAATCAGCTGAAGAAGATTTAGGGCAGAGAAGAAGATGGTACAAAGAAATGAGGGCGCCTAACAATGAAATGGATGAATTGTGTAAGGAAAGATCTGTGACAGTCATAAAGAAGGTAGGAGAATGGCATTGAATTGAGAGAGAGAGTGATGGCAATGGTTGATACGACACCCTGACCCTTCATAGAAAATGGGAAAAAGGGGATGGACAGTGATGAGTATTTCAAGAAAAAGAAACATTCGAGTGGGACTGCAGGCTCTATGCATGTGTTCTGGTCACTATAGAAGGCCTTTTCAAAGGTCAGCTAATATGGTGAAACATGTTGGGTCTCCAATCTACAGCTAGAACATAGAGATTGATCCATTTTGAAGAGAAACATTTTTTATACACACAGTTTGGAGCTGCAGTTATTGTGGATACCTGTCAGAAAAAAACAAGAGACTGGAGTCGAAGACGTTATGGAGCTCATCTTCCACTTTTTCTTTATTTTATTTATTTATTTATTTATTTATTTGTCCTTTGTTGACCAAGTTAGTCCCACTAGGTTAGTAGCCTCATTTCAGGGGAGACCTGAGACAGTATTTACACTGCTAGTGGAAATTGGGACAGAGCATCAGGGAACTTCCCCTATTCATCACTGTTGCAAGTGAGGCCCATTTTGTAGGAGCACCTCTTGTTTCCATTGCAAGTGCAGAGGTGACTTGGAGAGACAGGGAGACAAATGGAGAGATAATGAGATGATGGAGTGGTGAAAGAAACGGAGGAGAAAGTAAATATTAAGACCAGAGAATGTGTCCAAGATTCTCAGAAAATGTTTCAAAGAAATCTGTTTGGGGATGAGTCAGCAAATGATTGATGTATAATTATAACCCTCCTGTCAGGAGGGTTGTGAGATGATTTACTTAAAGAAATGGTGGTGCAGAGTGAGCCAGACAATGGAGGAGATGTTTCCTGGAGGGACATTATAGAGAAAACACAATACAGGATACAAAGGCAATCCTGATGAAGTACTAGAAAATTTAATAGCTCCTTTGGCTGTAAAAGCACACAAGGTCAAAGCATTTATTCTTATTAACAAAGAGACATTTTGTGACATTATATTTAAGACTGTTTTTTTTTTCCAATGGGAAATTTTCTTGGAGACTATGAGAAAATGAAGACTATAACTCATGGAGTCTTTGTGATACAAGCATTTAGCAGTGAAACAAAAAGAAAATTCATGTACAATTTCTAATTCTCTCTTTCTATGTCTGTTAAAAAGGATATTTTAAACATTTTAAAGAAGTAATGGATATTGCAAAAGTTTCTGACAAAAGGGGTTTATGGACTAGTGGCTGGGATTGTAGTTTTGTGCTAAAAATAGAGAGAGAAAAATGTTTACATATACCAAGCATGATAAATGTGGAGGAGAATAGGGGTGTCGTTAAATACTGCAGGCAACTCAAAACATTTTTTGTGGAAAAGGACATTTGATAATCAACTGAGACAAAAGAAAATGTTATTTGTGGGGGAATGGGACATGATGCAAAACAATCTTAATTGACATGTTATAAATGTAACAAAATTGGACATTTATGGGTGGATTGCAAAAATGAAAATAAGAGTAAGGAAAAAGAAAGAGAAGAATATGAACAAAGAGAAGAAATGTTAGTAGTAGTAGAATTAGAAGAAGAATTAGATGACAAAAATAATAAAAAGGACACAGAAGAAGGTTCTGAAATAGGTGATGATGAAGCCATAAATTGGGAAGTATTAAAATAAAACAAATAATTCTATTGGTAAAAGGGTAAAATAAAGAAAAAGATAATGTTAAGGGATAGGTACAAAAGAAAAAGAAAGGAAGTGGATGAAAAAGAACATATATGGCAATGATTGAGGGTTGGTATAATGGTTTGACTCACAGATAAAAGGTACAGTGTTTGATTCTCACCTTTGAGAAGGAAAGTGGCTAGACTTAGAATGGGCTAGTAAGAAGGCTAGTGTAGTAAATAGCTACTAACGTATGAAACCTTGAATGTAAGGAAAATGGAAAATAAAAATTTTAGAGTGCTTCCTGTAAATGTGAATAGCATTAAGAATGTAGTAAGTGGAATAGGAATTTTGGAGTGGTGTAATGCAAGTGATGTAGAGGTAATTATTTTAGAAGGCACAAGATTTTTAACAAACAGAGAAATTATGGGGAAGAAAAATTAGCTGTATTCTGTAGAAATACATTAGATGTAAATTGAGCAAGAATGGGGAAAATAACCATTGTAGATTTAAAATGGAAAGAACTAGTATATAGAATTATAACATATTCTTATACTAATTGTAAAGAAAGGGAAAGGGGTTCAGGCACCTAGGCAATGAGACATTTCCCTGCGGTACATTTGGTTGGGGACACATGGCTGAAGTGACATTTAGCTAGCGAGAAATATGGCTTTTTCTGAATTCACTGTGGGCAAAAGAAGCACACACTGCCTTGCCCACAGCTTTAATAACCAAGTTCATGGGGGCAGAAGAACTAATGAGTGTTGGGCTTGGTGTACAGTACATGGTTATGTAACTGCAACATGTAGAAGTGTGCTACAGCATGGAGAATACCCTGCATTCCCCTGTAGTCACATTTAGGCTCCAGTATGCATTTTAGGTAATATTGTCTAGATACTTTGAAAGAGGTAGTAGTTCACACACACCAAATATAAAATCACTGCCCATTGTGCACTGCATTTTTACTGCCACTGATGTGCCCACTGGCCAGCCTGCTGCTGATGCCTATCATACTGCCTGCTGTCTCATGTTACCTTGGTGGCCATGGACATTATTTCCCCCTGTGCATTTGATTATCGAAGTTGTAGGCTTGGCACCGCATCCTTCTCTTTGCCCACAGGGAATTCACAACAGCCATATTTCTCTGCAGCTGAATGTCATTTCAGCCATGTGTCCCCAACCAGTTGTACCACAGGGAAATGTCACGCTGACTAGGTGCCTGATTTTAGACAATGTCAATATTATAATAACCAAATCACCAAAAACGAAAGACTGATGTAAAAAACAAATAAAACGGCTCAGGAACAATGACAGCGTCCACAGGCAAAAATGTAATGAAATCAATGTCTTTTAAAATCAAAAGTTGTGATAAGTTTACATCCAAATTGAACCAAAAACAAGAATCAGCAAGACAAAATGTGAAGCGCTTTTCGTCTGTTAAATAAACAGACTTCTTCAGACAAATGCACTGCGTAAGTCAAGAGCAATTTAAATGATATAAATTAGTCACATGACAGATGTTACCTCTTTGAAAGTTAAGACAATGCAAGTTGTTTTTCACTTCTTTAAAGAAACACGGTGCATAAACGTCAATACGGAACACTAACAGCCACTGAATTCTGAATGAAGGATTACAATAAACAACTTCTGTACATTACTTTGTAATTATTTTACACTCTACTGTTAAGTTCGTTGCTGCAAACCAGAGAGTTTTAACTACGTATATTAACGCATGCTATAGCATAGGGATACTAGTGCTAACCATATCATCAGAACTAAGATGTGTTTATATGTAAGTATATATATATATATATATATATATATATATATATGTATATATATACTGCAGGATTCACAAAGCCTCCGTGTAAGAGTTATAACTCATACATGGAGGCTGCAGTTAAACGGAGTGATGTCAGCATGCTCTGCATATTCATGAGAGCATGCTGAATCACACCTAAGTCTAACACGGTCCGTGTAAGACATTTGGGGGCGTGTCCGTAGGCTGAGCCCTGCAAGCGGACACGCCCCCATAAGTGTAAAGGTGTCCAAAGTAGACACCCACAACAGAGTCCACGGAAATGTGAATAAACACAACACAACACATGCCCCTACAGACTATTAAACATAAAAGAAATATAAATGAACATGTCATATTTTTTTAAACTGTAACAATGTTTAACCGTGAATGCGCTCGTTTGCGTGGGCGTGCCCGTAGCGCAGCTACAGGTAGCAGTCAATGGGAAAGCATATAAGAACTAAATATGCAAACTAAGCCAGGAAGCAATAGCGTAGCGGTAGAGATGCCGGCTGCAGAGCAGGCATTCATGGTTCGAGCCCCCACAACACCAATTTTTTTTTGGCAAAATAAGCAGGAAAAAAGTCCCTGACACATATGTACACATAAAACCAGAATATATGTAAAATGCAATGAAATAGCCTATCTATATTAAATAAATGTGAGCTAAGAAATGAATAGAAACTGCCAGATGTGCCTATAGCTGAGCTACAATTCAACAGAGTGAGTGTATGTGCCCATAGATAAGCATTGGTCCAACTGGTGCAAACTGAGTGCCCGTAGCTGAGCAGTGGTTTACCATGCTAAATATATGTGCCCCTAACTGAGCTGAGCGAAATATGCGTGCCGATAGCCAAATGAGGCTTAAACAAGCGTACCCCGTTCTTGTGAGCTGCACCGCACAAACAAGCTAACCGACGGGCAACGGTGAGCAAGCCGTATCCAAAATGCCTTTACACAGACACACCCCTCAACATGTCTAGACAGTCATGAAAAATAAAAAGCAGTGGCCAGGTTCGAACCCAGGATACTGTACACCATAGTCAAGGTACAGAACCACTAAGCCATGACAGCAGTACCTAGAAATGCAATAATAGCTCATATATAGGAATGAATACAAACTACAGCATGACAATGCAGGTTTACTGAAGTTGATACAATTCCAAAATGGCCAATCACAGATATGTGCGGAAAGCGGACTATATAAGCCCCATAGGCGGGAATACACAGAATAAGCGATTGTAGAACAGAGCTACAGGGAGAATGTCAGGTGTAGGAGAGGGTAGTCGCTTTCAGGCGCAGAGGTGGGGTGTTGAGGAGTCCAGGTACATGGCCTGGCTCCTAGTCCACAACCATGAGGCCCAACTCATGCAGGGCCAGGTCCTCTGGGGAGCGTACAGGGCTGAGGCGTGGGACCAGTTGGCTCATGAACTCACCAGTGCCACAGGAATTCCAAGGACAGGTGAGCAGGTCCGTCACCACCATGCGGACCTGAAGAGACGCAAGCAGGACCAACTGAACCTTTGGATCCAGGAGGCCCGGCAATCACCCAACGCCCCACCACTGAGTAAGTAACAATTAATTATGTATGTAGAAAGTTAAACTACCTGAAATTATGGAGATGTGTATTCCAATATTACTTCATTTATATTATAGCTGCAGGTGTCCGTTCTGCGAACCGCAGAGCCTATGCCGATAGGCTGGTGCGGTTGCGCCACCAGGCAGGTCAGTAATCCACTACCAGTAACTGTAAAGATTTATAAATGTATGACAGTCAGCAAAAGAGTGCAGTGTAGCCAGGAAGGAATAAAATCTGCAAGTAACAGTGTGAAAGTGTATGCAAGTATTGCTTGATTACAACAGTTCCCAGCCTGAAAGTGTAAAGTAAACAAGAAACTGTCCAACATATATCTTGAAATAAAATGCCCTGCCTGTAAGAAAATAGTACACAACCTGCAGCAGCATGTAAAGTATAGCTGCAGAAGAGGATGAAATCACATGTGGGAAATATATCCCTGTGGAAATACTGAAACATGACAGAAGTGAGACTGCTGGAAAGAACTGTAATAACCACTGTTAAAACATGTCAATAAAGCCTAGAAGTACCAGTCTGAATAGTAACATGAAAGCAAGTGAGAGAGTGTGAGAAAGTGTCAGGAATACAGCAATACAGTAGTAATAACCCCTGAATAAACTATACTGCAGTCAGGACAGAATTAAATGCATGTGAGACTCAGAACCAAACAGCAAAATCTGTTCAAAGTGTTGCTGCATGTGGAATGTGTACCCCAAAATCTGGATATGTTGCTCCCAGTCTGAAATATGCAGATAGGATGATTGTCTGCTATACCAAACATCCACACTTGTCTACAAGTAGATAAAGCAAACTTAACAGGACAATGTATCTGAACCAAGCTTGATATGAATGTGTATGAAAAGCAATAAAATGTAGATTGATGTTGCAGTAACAGTCCCATCTGCAAGGTGAAGTAGTTAACATATAGGACACTGTAGTTAGAACAGTAGTGTGTATATAACTGTAGCTATTAGAAATGTACAGCATATGTATTTGTATTCGAAGGTGTTAATATTACTTTATTTACCCCACCCTCCAACCACCTATAACCCATTCCACGTGAAAATGGTATGTGCAATCACAATTACCACCCCTGGACGTCTGTCCTGTTGGGTCATATATATTTGCATGTCTGTTGATGCATCTGCCCTGTTCATACATCCACACCTGATGGCCTGTTGCCATCAATCAACCCTGCATGTTGTTGGACTGTGTATTACTGTTCAAATTATGCATGTGTTTTGCACGCTGTTAAATGGTGTGAATATCTGGGTGTTTGGTTAATGGGAATACTAATGCATGCTGTTACAACTAACTGTGAATGGTATTATATGTCACTAACCCAAACTGTCATGACATAATACAAAACATAGAACGACAGGGAAGGCGGGTTCCGGCGGACCCACCTCTCCCACCTCAGCTGGCGAGTGCACCTGGCACTAGTGCCGAGTCCGGACCCTCCTCCGGTGGCCCTGTGCCACCTGCGGGTGGAAGCGCTGCAGGGATGGGGCTCGCCCCCTCTGCAAGTGTGGCGGAGGAGATCCACCACTCACCCTCCATAGTGTCCGGACTGTGGTGCGTGGGAGATTCGGGACTCTGTCCTTGAGCCCCTACGCCAGCTCGAGACACGGGTGGGGCAAATAACGGGCATGCCCGTTGCCGCGCCTACACAGCCCCCAGCACAGCCCCATCCTGGGCAGTGAAGGGACAGTGGCAACTGCCTATGGGTGGGGATATCAGTTCCACTGTTGCCATCTGTGGGCTCATGGGCTCTGGATATCCAAACCTCCGTCCCCGTCATTTGTGTAACCCCCCACACGTGTCATACACCGTCCCTGTATGCGTCTTGTTTGTCTTGTCTGTTTACCTACCCAGCCTACCTCCCCATCTGAACCAACTTCCTTCACCTGACATACCACTCTTACCTGAAAAAAAAAAAAAAAAAAGGGCACTCTGTACCCACAAAAAAATTACGCCCCATACATAGCTGCCCATTCCGCACACATGTCTACTGGACATGGAACCTATCAATTCCAATTGTCTGTACAACAAGTATTATTGTTGTCCTGACACCTCTCTCAGGGGTGGAAGGTTTCAAATGTCACACCAAATTACATACATATGCACAGCAGTTGCTGCTGAAGAAATGGGCAGCTATGGGCCTTACCTACATCCCTCCTGCACATCCCAAGCTTGTTTCCCTACTGTCTTACCCTCTTTGTGACCCCTTTTTCACCACTTTCCTGTCTCACCATTTTCTTTTCTTTCAAGGAAAATAGCGCGGGTGTGCGCAAGAGTAATCACGTTTAAGTGGTTGTAAGCGGGTGTGCGCTTGTGTGCGCAGAGCTAACCGCCAGTGCGCATGCGTGAGCTCCGCGCAAACCAGCGCTAACCCAGTTACAACTGCTTAAAAGTGCCTTAGGCACTTTGATTGACAGGTCTTGTACTCAGTTCAAATGAAAAATAAAATCCCACTGAGAGTCCCGAACCCAGGACCTTGGCAACTATAGTCTGCATGACTTACCACTAAGCCATGACTCTCATATAGAAACACTGTGCTAAAGTAAATATATCATTTAACAGTAGGAATGAATGTAAAGGGAATATAGATGTGTAGTACACAAAGCATGACATTTAGAATCACAAACAAAACTGGTGAATTTCCATAATAGTAGTGTGTGAACAGAAACAGCCATGCTAGTTGGAAGCTAGTAGGTAATAATGTCACCATAGCACCTTGCAAGACACACACATACTCACAGCAGGATAAACACTGCCCATACCCCACAACCTCTTACAGGAACACATCCAGACCAAGTAATAAAATATGTGGAGCAAAGGCCCAAAACCAGGGACACATTACAAATAAAGTTACAACAAACGCAGACAGTTCAGAAAGTAACAGGGTCTACACCTTGTGGGATGTTTGGAAGGGTATGCAGTCTGGAACTTGAATGTTTGTCACCATATTCTGACTTGAGCCCAGACTGACTTGCCAGATAATGGTGTGCATGAGATAATGACCAAATTATGAGGCAGAAATGTGGACAGCCTGCAAATATCTGTACACATGACAGGTCCAACACCACCATATTTGAATAGTTAAGAACCTAGACATAGCAACAGTGAATGTCTTACAGGGATGCCCCACAGACCCCATGTGAAATGTACAAACAGTAGGCAGAAAGGTGTAACACATGCAATGGTAACTATGGAGTCCGGAAAGTATTCACCACTCGCATGGCAGAAAAAGTGTAGTAATACATATGCTCATGCTAACCCACAGTCACAACTGCAGCATACCAGACATGTTAATGGGTGTACCCCACTGATATGTACCATTCCATGAGGCACATAACTGATAAACCTGAAGGTCTCTGGGGCCTGCTTAGCAGCATACTCAAATACCCTAATAGATGTCAAGGCCCACACCATGGCCAGACCACACTGCATGCTGTAACACCCTAGCAGATATAGCAAGCATTCCAAGGTGTGAATGTACATGGAAAATAGGAGAGCTACGGCAGCACACTACAGTCAAGACACCTAGCAGGCATAGAAGTAGTGACTGTAAAGGGCAACTATTGAAGACTTAGCAACAGAGTGCAAGCAAATGTGAAAGGAAAGCACACACACACACACACACACACACACACACACACACACACACACACACACACACACACACACACACACACACACACACATTAACAATAGTAGTAGTTGTAGTTGTCAGTGTACATACACAGTTAGTACAGGAAACTGGAGAAATGAATTGAGGAATGTTAATCCACAACACACCTGGAAATATGAGAGAGATACCAACCTTTACACTCACAGAACATTGTCCACAGCATAACAGCATGGTCCCTGCCCTTAACATCTGAAAGGGCTACGCCTATCTCACACACCTTTTTATAGCACTGTTCTGAACTCACAGTGAGAACTGCAATCAGTACACAACTGGCTGCATGCAATTAGCAAATGCTGGCTAACAATTGGTGCAGAGGCCATCATATGGGCATATGCAGATACCTACAAAAGTATGCTGTACTCCATGTCCACGCATGCAATACTTTCATTGCACCCTGAGAAGGACGTGAGAGACAGACAGAGAGAGAGAGAGAGAGACAGAGAGAGAGAGAGACAGAGAGAGACAGAGAAAACTGCATTTAAGCAGACAGACACGAATTGTTCAGCAACAGCTACCTGAAAGCTGACAGCTGGGAAGTGGAGCAGCAGGACAGGGAACCAGACAGCAGCAGAAGCAGCTGTGACAAACACAGGTAATGTAAAGTAATACTGTAAAGGTCTACATACTGTGAACCCTCCATATGTGTCATTGGTCTGTATCCATATGTATATGGAGATGTGTAAAGGGCAGGAGACATACAGCAACTATCAGTGAAGACTGTACATACATTTGTATGTGAGAGCATGTATGTGCACATATCAATGTTGTTTGATTGTAGGTTGTAGTGCCATGTACAAATTAGGTTACACAGCTATGTGTGTTTAGCAGTATGTTAGTGTGTGTCTACAGTATAGTAGACAAATATGTTGATATACCTAACATATGGTTATGTATGTATGTCAACATATGTATGTGTATATATATATATATATATATGTATATATATATATATATATATATATATATGATATGCATATATGTATACATACATAGAGAGAGAGAGATGTAGGAATACATAGACAGATGTCAATAGAATATTGTACCAACATATCTATGTAATGCACACATGCAGATATAGATATATGTAGATACATAGACAGACTGATCTGACTACCTACAGGTATGATTGTATATGATGACCTGCAACACAGCCTGTCCCACCCCCTCTGTCACTCACACCCCCTCTGTGCCCCCCCCCCCTTACACATCTATGGCAATATATGTCCCCAATATATATGTGTATATGTATACAGACATATATATATATATATATATATATATAGATATATCTCTATACATATAGATATATCTATATACACACACATATATATATATATATATAGAGAGAGAGAGAGAGAGAGATGTATATAAAGTCTGAGTGAGGCACATGTGTACAGATGTATTGCAACAGGTGCCTGGTGACAAAGGCATGGAGTGAACACCAGTGTCAAATCCGGAGTATCATACCACATTCCAGATCACCCACACCAGTAACCACCAGATATGTGATTGGCCGCCCACCACTGCATGTGTCAGGGGTGAGCAGGGTCAGAAATGTGTAGAATAGTGGCCCCAATGATAGTCACAGTGGCACACTATCCCTGGAATACCTGCACATGGTATGTGTCCGCAGACATGGTGAGTCAGGTATGGACATGTAGGTCGGTGTACCCCCCACACCACATAATGGATGCCATGGTATGGACCTCACATTACAGCAACAGATATGGAGAAGGACACAGTGACATGTACAACACTGTGACAACGCACTCAAACACATTACCAATGCACAGTGACTGACAACACCACAGAGTACACATATGCTACCCACATAGAGGTTACCACTCCCAGATGTACATATGGAGGTCACACCCATGACAGATGTCCAACAACCATAGTAACACCTCCCACCATCCACAACCTACATGTCTGCTGTGTGTCGTCCGTGCCACTGCAATAGTGTGCACATGTGGAGGTAAGAGTTCCTACTCACAGATAAGACACACCCTGCAATAAACCACACAGTGTTAAGAAGCGAGACTCCCCATGAGTACATGTCACACATACCCCTGCTGAATGTTAGTCAGATAGGTAATATGCCATATGAGTCACCCTGTGTAACTGTGTGACAGCAGCAGTTACCATCACACCACATGTGTCACAATGGTCAGGGTAGCAGAACAGTGCGCTGCTGTAGACACAGGGGCAATAGCATATTGTATAGTATTGTATTGTAATGTAATGTATTGTGTTGTATTGTATTGGTATGGTGAGGTGCCTCCTTCATGGAGTGGAACCACTGCTGCTGTGCACCAGTGTACAGGTACATATCCTGTAGTCAGGCTAGTGTTACATAGCACTCCTATATGTGTGTTTAGCTCCTGTCAGAGGTTATGTAGCATGCAACTGGGGATACCATCAGGTCCCATCCATGTTGTGTATTCTGCTGTCCTGGGTGTCTCTCACCTGGACATCTGTGATGACGGTAGGTTACAGTCAGCTGGGATAACTATGCCTTATTACAGGGGAGAGGGCGGGGTGACACCTGCACTGAACCTGTCCGCCACAATGTTGCCGATATCTGTGGTGTCAGTGGAATATGTGTTGTGTACTACCTATGGGCATAGAGGATGGCTCCTGACCAGGTTGCTAACATAACTGAGGAAGGCCTCCTGGTCATCTGTAGTGTCACTCTTGAATTCCCTCTCAACGTTGCCCATGTAGTCAGTATGATGGGAAATAGATCCTTACCAGTGCTGCTCAGACATGCCCTCCCTTCAGTGAATGATGCTCTGTCTTGCAGTAGCTTCCATCTTCTGTAATACAATCTGTCTATGGCTGGGGTCCACCAGACAGGATGCTGCCCTTTGTGGAGAGTGTCTTGGTCAGATATGGGATTGCATGATCCATGCATTCTTGGAGATGTCTGTAGACAGCAATTGTGTAGGGGTCACCATTGTGGGTTGTATCTGCCACTGGCCCAGTGGGCTGTAAGGATACCATATCACTGTTACAAAGTGTAAAGTTTGTATCTGTAATGTTATGCACTATAGTCATCTGTGCTGGTGGTGGAGGTGGGATATGTATATCCAGGGCAATCAGTGTGTGGTCAGCCCACAGTAGTTGCCGATGTAGGCCATACAGTACCTAGATACAAACCCCAGAGTGAGGAGGTGCTTCTGGCCTGAATCGGTGTTCTGACTGCTGGTGTTTGGTAGTATGTCGTATGGCGTCTGCCAGGTACTGTTGCACAGTTGCTGGCCAAGCACTGATACCTGGCCATCTACATGTGTATCCACCAATAGACAGACAGATGCTACATATGTGAGATATGTTGTATCATAACAGTCGAGTAGCATGTGTAGTATGTGTGCCAAAGTCTGCTGACATATATTGCTGATACCAGGTTATTTTCTTTCACAGGTACATGGCCCACCCGCGGAACCCCACCTACTCCACAGCTGAGGATGTGGAGATACACCAGAGCCTGGTGCGTGGCTATGCAATACTCTTTTCCCGCACCAGCCAGAATCAGCAGGAGAGGGCTGCACTGTGGCAAGACCTTGTCCGTCGGGTAAATGATATAGGCACGCATAATAGGACATATGAGCAGGTACGACATCACTGCAGTGAATTAATCAGACATGTCCGTCAGCGTGCGTCAGATATCCACAGGCAACAGGTCGCCACAGGTGGTGGGGTGGCTACACATCCCCCACTCACCAGACTGGAGGGACTACTCCTGAGTGTAGTGGCTCCAGTCCACCAGCAACAACAGCAGCAGCAGACATGCATCATGATGGAGGCTGGGGCCACACAGCAGCAAGACGGTGAACGAGCAGGTAATATGTCATATGTATAGTTGACTGTTGTGTACACTGGTAGTTAATGCATGTGTGAGGTGTGTCCTTGGTTTGTAGCTGTCACCATAGTATTTAATGTGCAAGTGTGATATCCTCAATATTAGCTGCCGACCTGTGAAAGGCGACTGTTGTACTCCTGACCTGTATCATACACAGTAACAATGGCACAGTTGTGCCCACTGACATTAGTTTCTTCATGTCTGCAGGACCCTCTGGTATAACTGCAATGCAGCCTATCCATGCTGTTGAGTGTGTATTAACAATTCCTGTAATAGTGTTGATAGTAATAGTACTATTTGGCTCACGTAGTAGTGCTCTTTGTATGCATGTAGGTGTGTCTGTGTCTGTGTGTTATCACGCATACTGAGTACTGTACAATTGTGTGAAACTGTGTGCATGTGTGCACCTGTGCATGTGTGCACCTGTGCATGTGTGCATGTGTGCACCTGTGCACGTGTGCATGTGTGCATGTGTGCATGTGTGCACCTGTGCATGTGTGCACCTGTGCATGTGTGCACGTGTGCATGTGTGCATGTGTGCACCTGTGCATGTGTGCATCGCTGGTAATGTGTAGACATTGTAAACTGTGTTTCCTGTTCCCTTCCCACAGGTTCTGTTGCTGCTCTGGTGTCATGTAGCAGGGAACCTGAGTCAAGTGCCGTGGGTACTGATAATGATGACATTGGTGTAATGGCACAGGAAGGTATGCCAGGGTCCGCCATTGGTCAGCCAATTGACAGTACACAGCTGTCGACCCCATCAATGCGCACAGTTATCCTGCCAATACACCCCTTGTCACCACTGTCCCTAGGTGATGGACAGCATACAGTGGGCATTGACCAGGGTAATGTGGTATCTGTGGCACATGCTTCCCCACACAGCAGCCATGGGCATGGCCCAGAGATGGTACCACACAGACAGATGTCCAGGGGTTCTCGTGAGCATCCATGGGCGTACTGCCCTGTCAGACATGCCCACAGAGGTCTTACAACCTCGGCTATGTTTCGACTGTCCTGCAGGCACAGTCACGTATGGAACGGTACACCAGACAGGGTCTGAGGGAGCTGGCAGCATGTCGCACAGCCATGACTGACAGTATGCGTGACATTGCGGCTGCCATCCGTGATTTCACCGATGTCATAGACAGACGTTGTGGGGACATATTAGACCGGTTCCACAACTACGTGTCCATGAGCCAGGGTGATGGTGGGCGGTTGAGGCGTCGACGTGGCCGTATGCCAGCAACAGCAGCAGCTGGCAGTCGGCGTGGACGACAACAGGGCCGCGGCCGCCCCCGTAGTGCCAGCAGCAGCCCCAGCAATGCTGGGTCTGTGCTGTCATCAGACCGCCCCAGGAGACCACGTGCACGTGGTTCTGGCCAGGCCCAACAGGGATCTGTGTCCAGTCAACGAACACCTGCTTCTGATGACAGTACCCAGTCTGGGTTGGTACCGGATACGGTCCGTAGCACCCCTGCAAGGCACAGGTACCGTGTCCGTGGCCAGAGACACTGATCTGTATGACCTGGCAGGTACAGTCTGTGGCTGTCCACAAACACCAGTATATGGCAGCCATGAGGTGGAACTGTGTGCATCCATACACACATGCAAATTGACAACACCTAGGGCTACCGCATACACGCACACACTGCATCAACATTGCCCCACCTTCTACTGCTGTCCCTCACCAACACACATACACATACATGTCAATTGGTGGTATGGGTGGCTGACCCAGGCATACCAAGTTCACACCCTGTGCATATGATGAAACTGTGCCACCTCCTGCAATCTGTAACAACTGTGCAGGTACAGGCTAACATGTTGCTGATGCACAGGGTGACCACATAGATGTGTAGTAATAGTATCATGTTGTTAACAGTACTGTGTGCTGAATTAATTGTGGGTATATCACAGCATGCCTGATGCAGTATTTGTGTGATTGTCATGTCCTGTTGTCTACACCCATGGTAAGTACCATAGTGTATCATCTGCACATGTTGGCATACTGGTGGTAATGATGTCAACAGAAGGCTACATACATAGGTAGCACAGGGGATAGGGTAATGAATGTAGTAATACACAATGATGGACATGTAAATTGCAAGTGGCATGTTGCCCACACTAGACTCTGCAATGCAGATGTTTGAGGATGTTGATATGTGTGCAGAACTACACAACTGGTACAGGACACACAGGAGCACACTAGCACTGCATGCACACATCTCATACCATGCTAGACAGCCCCAACACACATAAGTAACTGTCACAGGAGGGAGAGTCCCCATATATGTCAGGGATACTGTGGTGGCAGGCCAGGCAGCATACATCCTACTAAGTATGGAACCACTGAGAGAAGGCTCGGTGTCTGTTATTTGACATGTGTATTACTGCAGGTATGGGCACATGGGTTTCTATCCAGTTATTGTACATCCTGACAGTACATGCATGTTCCGTACACTTGTGTGCACTGAGACTGGACCCTAGCCATCTGACCAGTGTATTTCCATGTACATGTGCATAGCGCCTGCATATTTGCAGTGTTACCTTATGGAACTGGTACAGCTTGTTTGTTGTACAATGGACTACATGGAGCCCTGTTCACTCTATCTTTGTTTGCATGCATGTTTGCTTGCAAGTACCCTGGAATACTGATCACACCTGCAATGCCTAGTTATAGAGCTTCTGTGGACTCATAGTGCCATCTGCATAGCCTACTATAGGTATGGCCATGTCCCACTTGACAGGTTGCCACTGTTTGACCTGTTCACATGTACATTGCCTGTGACACAGTGCATATGACCTGCCTGGCATGTGTCCACGTGAGCAGTCATATATGCTACTGCTAAGTAGTCACAGGCACTACACCTTCACACATTCATCCTCTGTTGGACTACCTGCTTTGCTAGGGACAGCCTGCACCTGTCACCCCTGGCCTATCAGATATTGGCAAAGGCTCTTGCTACCCCATAGTGCCTATGTTAGGCAGGGCTCAAATGACAAACCCACCTTCATAGGTATCACAAGGGATAAGACACTAAGAGCAATGCTACCCAACGCCAGATGTCTAAACCTCCAGATGCATGCACCCAAAACACACCTTGGCATGGGGAACATCGATATCTGTGCAGTAACAGATGCCTGGTTCAGGGCTACTGAGAGCACACCAGCACTACCGGGTGTAACCCGGTTGATTTCTTTGCTACAGTCACCAAGGCCATTGCCGAGGGGAAGGTGGTTCACACAGCCTACCTGGACCTTGCAAACGCCTTCACAACAATACCCCACTTGGGCATTCTAGGGAAGCTCACCAGCTTAAATATAAGCCCCTATGTCACTAGATGGATTGCACAGTGGCTCAAGAACAGAACCCACATGGTTAGCATTGCTGGAGCCATGCCAGACCCCATAACAGTTACAGGTTGTGTCCCAGAGGGCTCAGTCCTGGGACCCTCTTGTTTGGTACATATTTATTGGAGGTACAGGCCAACACGGATGAACTGTGGCTGTCCAAATATGCAGATGACTGCAAACTGGACACCATAATCGACTCCCCAGCTGACACAAGCATCTACCAAAGGGGCATTATAGCAACAGACAACTTGTGCCAGAGCCATGGCCGTCTGCTGAACAGTGTGTAGAAGGGGAATGTGCATCCTGTAGTCTGTTCACCTAGTTGCCAAAAGGGACATTGTCCTCACACACACTACCCCCCTCAGCCAAAAACACACACTTGCCAATTGCAGGATTCAAACCCCTATCTGACTGTTATGACACGTGAGACGGGCGCATTAGCAGAGCACGCTATTTGCATTACTGGGGGTTTTCTCTTCCCCTGCTATACTTATAGAGTGCTGACATCATCGGTGTTTAGAAAGGGAATGTGCATCCTGTAGTGTCTTATCCTATTTGCCAAAAGGGACATTTCCCTCACACACTAACCCCCCTCAGACAAACACACACACTTGCCATTCACAGGATTCAAACCCCTACCTAACTATGTTATGACACTTGAGACGGACGCATTAGCAGAGTGCTCTATTCGCATTACTGGGAGGTTTCCTTTCTCCTGCTGTACTTATAGGGTGCTGACATCATCGGTGTTTAGAAAAGGGGATGGGCATCCTGTAGTCTGTTCACCTAGTTGCCAAAAGGGACATTTCCCTCACACACTAACCCCCCTCAGACAAACACACACACTTGCCATTCACAGGATTCGAACCCCTACCTAAGTATGTTATGACACTTGAGACAGACGCATTAGCAGAGCGAACTATTCGCATTACTGGGAGGTTTCCTTTCTCCTGCTGTACTTATAGGGTGCTGACATCATCGGTGTTTAGAAAAGGGGATGGGCATCCTGTAGTCTGTTCACCTAGTTGCCAAAAGGGACATTTCCCTCACACACTAACCCCTCAGACAAACACACACACTTGCCATTCACAGGATTCAAACCCCTACCTAACTATGTTATGACACTTGAGACAGACGCATTAGCAGAGCGCGCTATTCGCATTACTGGGAGGTTTCCTTTCTCCTGCTGTACTTATAGGGTGCTGACATCATCGGTGTTTAGAAAAGGGGATGGGCATCCTGTAGTCTGTTCACCTAGTTGCCAAAAGGGACATTTCCCTCACACACTAACCCCACTCAGACAGACACACACACTTGCCATTCACAGGATTCGAACCCCTACCTAACTATGTTATGACACTTGAGATAGACGCATTAGCAGAGCGCGCTATTCGCATTACTGGGAGGTTTCCTTTCTCCTGCTGTACTTATAGGGTGCTGACATCATCGGTGTTTAGAAAAGGGATGGGCATCCTGTAGTCTGTTCACCTAGTTGCCAAAAGGGACATTTCCCTCACACACTAACCCCCCTCAGACAAACACACACACTTGCCATTCACAGGATTCAAACCCCTACCTAACTATGTTATGACACTTGAGACAGACGCATTAGCAGAGCGCGCTATTCGCATTACTGGGAGGTTTCCTTTCTCCTGCTGTACTTATAGGGTGCTGACATCATCGGTGTTTAGAAAAGGGGATGGGCATCCTGTAGTCTGTTCACCTAGTTGCCAAAAGGGACATTTCCCTCACACACTAAACCCCCTCAGACAAACACACACACTTGCCATTCACAGGATTCAAACCCCTACCTAACTATGTTATGACACTTGAGACAGACGCATTAGCAGAGCGCGCTATTCGCATTACTGGGAGGTTTCTTTTCTCCTGCTGTACTTATAGGGTGCTGACATCATCGGTGTTTAGAAAGGGAATGTGCATCCTGTAGTGTCTTTTCCTATTTGCCAAAAGGGACATTTCCCTCACACAGACTTACACACACACCAACCCCACTCACACACACACACACACACACACACACACACACACACACACACACACACTGAGCACTTGCAGGATTTGAAACCCCTACCTAACTATGTAATGACACTTGAGATGGACGCATTAGCAGAGCGCGCTATTCGGATTACTGGGAAGTTTCATTTCTCCTGTTGTACTTATAGGGTGCTGTCATCATCTGTGTTTGGAAAGGGGAATGTGCATCCTGTGGGGAGGCAGACACCAAGCACACTATGGCTAAGCTGTCATTCCCTAGGGCAAACAGCCTAGTGTTGACCTCTACACCATTATGTTTAATTGTCAAATGCACATTATTTGTTGCTGATAGACTGTTTGCATATCTTTATTGCCATAGCATTCCCTGTTGGTATGAACAACTTCTGCATCTGTGGAAAATGTTTGCATATGGGAGGGATCCACTATATCACGTATGTCTCTGTAGTCATTTAACTGTGTGCACTGGGCAGACTGCTGTAATGTGGTTGGTTCCTGGCATAACACATAACAATACCAGATATGTGTGTCCAACTGCTAAACCAAGATCTGGACTAAGTGTGTGAGCATGCCCAGTTCAGCCTTCCCATGGCATGTTGTCAAAGTGTGTGAGCATGCCCAGTGTGAGCATTCCATATGTTGGACTCTGCAGCCCACCACATTTGTGGATGTGTGTGAACTTCACAAACTATCACCCGTTTATGGTTGTGGGTTGTGTGTCATGTTGTGTAGTTACTGTACAACTGCTTTGTGTGTGAACACAACAGGATTATACTGTGCCTGCAGTGTTTGCATGGGATACTTTGCATACAGTTGTCAACATCCTTTCACACTGACCTACACTGTAGTACTGTATAGTGTACTTTGACTGTGGTGGACAGTAACCTGGACTTTACTGCTATCACTGCTTTACATTTCGATAGTGGGCACAACAGCTTGGTTGGGGCCAGTTGTGTACATCTGACCATGTTGCATTCTGTTCAGATATGAACTACTTACACCAGGCTTGTCCAACATTGTTAGTGTATTCCACAACATAGGTGTACATTTGCAAACACTAGCGATGTGCCCTAGTCCATGTCTAATGCATGTTGGAGAGTGTGTTTGTCCTTCAACACACATTGTAAGAGGAGTTTGCCATTACATATGTCATGGTTAGTATACTGTGCCTCTGTCTACCTGTGACATGACAGTGATACCCAGGATAAACCTACCATCTCCCGTCCACCCATCAGGATTCCTATTGAGGAAGATTGATAAGTGACTCTATGGGTAGCCTGTGCTGAGGGTTCACTCATGGGTGGGAGTGGCTTCTGTGTTATGGATCACACAGTACAGCTTGTCCTATGTAAGTCAGTGCTGGGGTTCAGGTCTGTCATGTGCATAGCTCACTGCCATTCAGATTGTACTATGTGCAGCATGTTTATTGATGCCAGCAACACAGGCAACACATGGCATCTGTGTAGGCTGTTTGATACTCCTGATGAGGTACTGTTGGGGACTTTACAGTTGATGGAGATGTCTGCTGAGGTACATCCCACAGGGGCTATTGTAGTCGATTGTACCACTGATGCAGGATGACTGCAGAGCCACAATGACCTCCCCTTATGTAGATCTGACAGCCTTAATGTTTAGGTGGGTATATGGTATGTTTATGTAAACACTACAGCACATGTTTGTCCAATGCAGGATATCTATCACCCTGTGTCCCCAGGTCTCTCATTACATGTTAACTACATAATGGGTTAACACCTATGTGGTGATTGGTGGGCACTTACTGTATATCCACGGGGGTTGACTATACACGTTTCTGCACTTAGCTTGCTGACATAGCTATGGCACCAGTTGTCTGTTTCTATGTGGCCCTTTTGTGGGATGCATGTGTCAGCTGGTGGATCATATGTGGTGAGCAGTTTGTAGTCCTCTGCAAACATGTTAGGACACAGTCCTTCCATGTTTGCCTGTACCTATGGGACATATATACCAGACGAGGGAGATACCAGGACAAAGCCTTGTGGGATGCCAGTTATATCTGGTTTGTAGTCTGACATGGCTGAAGCATATCTGACCATGTCTGTTCTGTCCTTGGTCTAGTTTGCAACCCCTCTACTGACATGTGGGTTTATATTTACGCTGGTGAGCTTATCTATACTGAACATGTAGGGTATTGTATAGAAGCCTTTGCAAGGTCCAGATACACTGTGTGGAGCACATTGCCCTTAATGACTGTTTCAATTGTGTCAAACATGGTTAGGGGCAGGATCTGCACTTGAGAAGGCCACACTGGGTTGGGTCCGGTGTCAGTAGGTCCCCAACATCCTTATGTCTGTGGTACATGCTGACCCTTTCCATAGCTGTGCAATCTGGGCTTCTCAGGATTCTGGGGTAGTACTGTTCAGTATCCATTCAGGCAACACCTTTGTTGAGAAGGACCACTGTTGTTGTACACTGCTCTTTGGGTACATATTCTGTGGTACGGCTGACATTGAGCAGTAGTGTGGTTTGGCATTCCATTCATCTTAGACTCCATGTTGCACTATGCCCAGGACACCATCTCATACCATTGCTGCTGTGTGTTTTGCTTTGGAGATGTTGTCTGTTACCTCAGCATCTGCAATGTCAGGGGGCCAGCAGTCTGCTGGGATAGATATTCTGCATTCGTGGGGGTGGGGGGGTTTGCACTGCACCTGCCAGGATGTATGTTGGCAATATGTGTGTGTGTTTGTGGTATTTGTGTGATTCAGGGCATATCTGTGAATTCCCAACATGGCTCCTACCATCAGTTGTGTAAGCCTTGGGATTATCCTTCGTGTCCTGTACAATTTGTATCTACATAGATTCATAGGTTCATACTAGGCTATCCACCCTGGGCATTTGTTAGCCTAGCCAGTGTGTGTGTGGCTTTTGAGACCCCTTGCTATGTGGATCTTATGGCCATTTATGATTTGCTTTGCTGTGCCTCTGTCTGGACATGACATAGTGAAGACCCCCACTGTAACTCTACAATCATCCATCCACTTGACAAGATTCCTGTTGAACAGTGTCAGTGAGGGGCTCTGCCTAACATGGAGTGGGATTCTGGTCCAGGGTGTGGGGAGCCTCTGGATTATGTATCTGTCCCACCGGCACATCCTATTTCATTATTTGTTGGGGTTGACATCTCTCACTCTCGCAGCTCCAATGGATATGTGTTGTCTGGGGTGGAGCATGTCCATTACTCCTGTGTTGGACATGGCCTCCTACAACAGGCATGCAATGCCTCTGTGTGGGCAGTCTGTGACTGGAGTCAGCTGGGGTGTCCACAGCCAGGCAGCATATGACATATATGTGTGACACTTTATCCTCTTGGTGAGGTACCTTTGAGGTCTTTCTAACTGCTGCAGGTGTCAGGTAAGGTAGATCCCATATGAGGCATTGTACTGGATTATGGGTGTGATTGGGGTAAAGTATAGGGGCACAGTGACCTCTGTTGCTGTAGATGTGACTCCTTTCCTGATACGGTGTCACATGTAGACAGTCTTCCTAGCCACATTGGCAATGTG
Organism: Protopterus annectens; assembly: GCF_019279795.1. Classification (NCBI taxonomy): domain Eukaryota; kingdom Metazoa; phylum Chordata; order Ceratodontiformes; family Protopteridae; genus Protopterus; species Protopterus annectens. Next base: position 1,764,286,285 of record NC_056728.1, on the reverse strand, counting down.
GGTGTCACATAACAGGTTACTGTTCACTTGTGTCCCTAGGTCCCTGGTTACTCCTTCCATACATAATGGTTTACCACCTATGTGGTATTTCGTGGTACCTTGTTTGGTATTTGGTGGGACATTCATACTGTCCAGTGTCTTCAGGACGGTTGGGGGTTATTGTGTGTGAGAGTGCGGTCTGTAGCATGCTACAGACTGCACAGCAGTCTTGCCTACAGTTAGTTGCACATGGGTGAACTCCACTGCCTTGTGCATTGTCAGTTACCTGGACGTATGGGTGTCTGTGCTGCCTATGGATACTCACCTCCTTTTATGTAGTGTTCCAGGTTTTGGGGCCATGACACATGGTACGTGGTATAACCTGGTAGTGCTGGTGTGCTGTCAGGAGCCTTGCAGCAGGTTTCTGTCACTGCACAGACATCGATGTTTTCTATTCTGGGGATGGCCTCGGGAGCATGCATATTGGGGTGTACACATCTGGCATTGGTCAGCATTTCCCTTATGTTTCTTCCCACTTATGTTTTCTCGGGTGGTGGGTCAGTCTTTTCAGCCTTGCCTACAGAAGGCTGTATGGAGGTGGCAAAGGGCTTATCCAATATTCAGAAGCCCAGGGGTAACAGGTGCAGGCCATCCCAAGGGCAACTGCATGGCTTGTCGAGCATGACATCCCAAGCAGACAGACATTGGATCCCCTTGGAATGACACCAGTAAGTGTGCTACTTGCTATGACTGATCATTCCGTGTTTGTACTGTGGCATTATTCTTGGTAAGGGTAGGTTGCTGCGAATGGTGAGTGTCATACCGGCCTGGACTACATAATCGGATAGCTCATCTGTGTCTCTTTACATGTAGTCTAGGGCAGTACATCTCAGGTCATTCACACCAGCATGGACTATGACTGCATCATATTTCTATTTGCTTTGGAGTGACCTACATATTTCTGTTATGTGGCATATTGTGGCAGCCTACAGGCAGCTTACTGTACCCTTTCCCTTGTTCAGTCTGGTGTGCGGGACAGCAGTGTGTCTGACTATGGAGTCACCTATTACAACTGTATCGGGCATGTTGTTTCTCCTTCTGGCCTGTGACTGTTTGGCACACCAGCTTTGTGTGCTATGTGTTGCATGTGCTATGTTTGGAGGCTGTTTCATTGGGTGTCTGCTTTAGTGGCCTCTGTTGGTGTGCTGTGTTTGTGATTTCTGCCTCCGGGAATGTATTTCTGTGTTTATGTGTTTGGTTTGCAGTTGTGATAGGTCTATGTGGGTATGTGTTTGTGGTGTGTGTGGTTACCTTCTCCTACTGACTTGTTTTGGGTGTACTGAGTTGGGGGAGCTCTGCCTCCGGTTTGGATGGATGGTTGCATCTCTCACATATATTTGTATTTCTTGGGTGGAGTTGGGGTTGTCTGTGTACTTGGGCCAGGTGTAACATTGCCTCAGGATTCACAGATTCCACTTGTTGTGGCTGGCCTTAGTGGATTGCATGTGTGGACAGATTATATTACCATACTACTGATCAGTAATTACTTCATTGTTCATGTTTGCTCTATCATGTAGTAGCTTCCTCATTCTCTTGCATGTTTTGGTTATGGCTGGTGTCCACCATGCCAGATTTAGGCACTGTGTCTTGTTTTAATTTGGGACTGCATAATCCAAGCATTCCTGGCAGTGTTCATGGAATGGCTGTATTACAGGTTCTGAGGTGTGGCCCATATTTTGCACCTGCACGGGACCTTTAATGGATTCCACATCAGTTTGGAGGTGTGCAAATATTGCTTAGCACATGTTTTCCACTGTGGTTTTCCGGCCAGGGACTGTGGTCAGGATTTGTATATCCAGTGTGATTACTATATGGTCTGGTTTTACAAGTGAGCAATACACTTCTCATCTTGACATCCCGTGCCCATGTTGCTGATTATCACATCCAGTATGCTTGCCCCTCTTGTGGGGTGGTACGTTGTTCCTGGGCCTTTTGGTTTGTGGATTCGATGAACTTTTGTCCTACACTGTTGCAGTTGGTATAATGCTCCCAGTCTATGTGTCTGGGTATTTGCAGTCGCCCAATATAATGTGGTTTGGAGGACTTGATATATTCATGTATTCCAGCATGGGCCGGATGCAGTTCCTGGTGTTGGGCCAGTAGTCTGTAGCAGGCTATACACTGGGGGGCAGTTTTAGCCACTGTTACTTGAGCATGGCTAGTCCATGCTGCTTTTGTGGTGGTACCAACATGGGGGTGTGGTTATCCTTGACAATTCTTGCTAGTCACCCTCCTTTTGTAGCTTGTTCCAAGTTTTGAGGATGTACAGCACAGTATGAGGTGTAACCTGGTAGTGTTAGGGTGCTGTTGTGAGCCTTGCCTCAGATTTCTGTTACAGCACAGTTATCAACATTCTCCATACTGGGTGAGCTTAGACTGCATGCATCTTGCTGTTTGAACTTATCCCTTATCTTATTCTTATCCCTTCTGGTACCTATGGAGATAGGTTTGTGTTTTGAGCCTTACCTATTCAGGGCACACTGTGCATGACAACAGCCTTTGCCAGTATCCATACGGCCTGCACTGATAGGTGCACGCCAGTCCTAGCAAGTGGTGCATCATGTCATGCTCAGCATGTCATCCCAGACTGGCACACATTGGGTCCCCTTTGCCTAACTGCATTACTTCAGCAATTGTTGCACTTCATCATCTCGTTGTCATGTTGTGGCATGCTGCTTGTTGAGGGTAGGATGTTAGTCGGGGTCCTCAGGTGTGCATATGGTACTTGGTGTTACATTACTTAACACATAGCATTCATGCCTCAGGTGGTGCTGCAGGGCTGCCTCTGTCGGATGCACATATTACACTTCCCTGTACATGTTTGTGAGCAGGTTGTGTCACGTTAGGCATCCCTGTTACTATATGAGTGAGTCAGAGAGGGGTCTCATTCCCAAGGTTCCTACTGAGCCAATGTATGTGTTATGCATTGCCTCTTTGCCAAGACCAGGGCATACCGGGCACGCCTCCTTCTGCCTACTGGGACAGGCTCAGGTTGTTCCTCCTCCGAGTCATGCTGTGCCTGTGGTGGCCTTGGCGATGGTGGGGGGCTGTTTGGCCCAGCCCTATGCTGGTCCTGCTGCAGCTGTTTTCGCAAGATCATATTATGTAGCATAGCACATACCATGACAATTTGGGTACATGTAGTTGGTGTGTACTGCAAGGCTCCACCAGATGTGTCCAGACACCAGAACCGTGACTTGAGCAGCCCAAACACACGCTCTATTACATTACGTGTTTGTGCGTGTGCCTCATTATGGCGTTCCTGTTCAGGTGTGTGTGCGTTTCTGATGGGTGTCATCAGCCACGGCTCCAGTGCATATCCTGCAACTAGGTGTCCGTGCGGGATGTCCCCATTGGCAAATGTCTGGTACAGCTGCGTCAAATGCCAGATGTGGGAATCGTGGTAGCTCCCAGGACAGCCAGCACACACATTCATTATTATGCCCTGGGCATCACACACGACCTGGCAGTTGATGGAGGGGAAGCCCTTGCGGTTTATGTAGGCCCTACCCCGCTCTCCTGCTGGTGCTTTGATGCGCATGTGCAGTCTATAGCACCCAGTACCTCAGGGTATTCCGCTATTTGCTGGAAGAGACGCATATTGCTGGCCAATACCTCATGGGCATTGGGGAAATATACATGATCACCGACATGTGCTGACATGGCATCCAGGAACTGGTGTAGTACCCTGGAGGCTGATGCCTGTGATATCCCCATCATATCACCAGTTGGTCTCTGGAAGGTACCTGTTGCTAGTATTCTTAGGCCAACACATACCTTGGTTTCCACTGGGATGGGTTCCCCTCTGTTGGTTCTGTGTGTGAGGCGTGGCCTGCACAGCTCAACAATCTGCTGCAGGAGCTCTCTGTCCACTCTATAGCGCTCTACTATCTCCAGCTCATGTGACCCTGGGCCTGTACACTCTTCTCCGTCTCCTCACTGCGGGTTGTCTGGCACCATCTGCATTGTCACCACACTCAGCAAGTCGCCTATGTCTCATTATGACAGCTATGGCAGCCCCTAACATTTCTGCTCTGAGTTCAGCTTTTTCAGTTTTCACTTCTGATAACTTAACTCCTGTCTTGCAGTGTCTATTGAGAGAAACATTCTGCACTGCTGTTTGCAGTGTTTTAAGTGCTGGGCTGGCCTAGTATTCTGCCTGTGTAATTGCCTGCATCTAATTGTTTTCACCTGCTAGCTCCAGCAGTATTCCCTGCTAACTTCCTAGTACATCTGTTGCTTCCTTTTTCCTTTCTGTTTCCTCAGGGTGGAGCCGTGTGCAAAAGAGCAGAAACACGCTCACAGTGGCTTACACGCACGCACACATACTTACACAGTTTTGGATCTGCTTATTCGGATTAAAACGCATGCACGCCCACGCAAACGGTGTTAAACATCTCCCAACACGCTCCCACATGCTCAGTCTGCCTTACGTGCGCGCACACTGCCTTACTCGCGCTTCGTGGCGCTCACACGTGCGCATACACGTCCAACAAGAAACTTGGGTGTAGGCAACAGTGTACACCTTCCATTTCTTGACTTTCTCATGTTTACTTAGTGGCACACCTCTTTCCTTGATATCTGTCTGACATCTGTCATGTAACTCTACCCTCCAATGAACTCCATCCCTTTCTACCATTCCCCCCTGTGATGTCACCTATCTCCTACTCTGTTCTTCCCCCATATGTAACTCTTACACTACTCAGAATGTGCTCATTTGCTATGTGACAGTGGAATTTAGTATCCTTACACTCATTTGCATCAGATTGCCTACTAATGCTTAGTTACATCTCTTAGACTCAGCTTCCCCCCTTAGCAACCACTACACGGTGGCCATGTTGGTTTTCCTCTGCTGGTCCCTCCATTGACATTCCATGTATTGCATAAAACCTACATTTGTAGGTTTAAAACCTTAGTTTTTATGTTTTATGCAGCGCAGCCCGTTTGCGTGGGGCTGCGCTGGGTTTACACATCGGCAATTGCCGAAAAAAAAAATTATATTTTTCAAATATTTGCATGGGGTTACCTTGCCAATGGCCACATATTTGGCCATTGGTATGCTGCCTATAACATATGCACCCTTTATTTGGAGCTGACATGGCTCCATTGCCGTGTTTGCAGAAACGTACTCAGTTGTCAACTGAGTACATTTCTGCAGCTAAAACGGCTCTTACACGGGCTGTTCTTGGCTTCCTGGATCGCTAATCAGCCTCATTTGCATGCTATTCGGCTGCAAGTGGGCTGATTAGCTTAGCCACGCCCACTCCGTGTAAGAGCCGTTTTAGCCTGACTCTTACACAGACTTTGGGCTGTTCCTGGATCGCGAAGGCTGCATGGAGTCTTACACTACTCTTAGACTCCGTGTAAGCCTTCGTGAATCCGGCCCATATATATATATATATATATATATATATATATATAAAAATATATGTTCTAAAAGAATAAGTTTATAAAAAAAGATGACCAACCAAGTTACGCTTATGTCACAACTTATATAAAACATTGTGGTATAATTTTAAGTGCACTTTACAAGCACCTAGACTTTAGGTTCAGTACTTGTGTATAGTTTTAATGGGTGTTTAATTTTAATTTTAATTTTATTTTTACTCTGATGTGATAGGTTATTTTCCAATACCTTATCACCTTAGATGTTGCTATTGCACTCATGGTTTTAGAACTGAATGTTTAGGACAAATACTCAGTATCACATTATTTTATAACAAACTTTAACAACAAGTTGCACAGTAACTTACTCTCTGAGGTTCTTATACACACGTTACTACTGTATAAGACGCCCCTTGTTTGGCATATTGTTGATGGGAGGGGACGCAGTGTGTTAGCATTATCAGAATGGGCACCTTTCTACTAAGCGTAACTTGGTTGGTCATCTTTTTTTATAAACTTATTCTTTTAGAACATATTTTTTTTATATATATATTTACATATAAACACATCTTAGTTCTGATGATATGGTTAGCATCAGTATCCCTATGCTATAGCATGCGTTAATATACGTAGTTAAAACTCTCTGGTTTGTAGTAACAAACTTAATAGTAGAGTGTAAAATAATTACAAAGTAATGTACGGAAGTTGTTTATTGTAATCATTCATTCAGAATTCAGTGGCTGTTAGTGTTCCGTATTGATGTTTATGCATTGTGTTTCTTTAAAGAAGTGAATCTTTAAAAAAAAAAGAAGGCAGTGAAAAACATGGGAAGTAAAAAAGTTAACAGAAAAAGAGAATAAAGAGTTGGAAAAGGGGATTTCTTTAAATGAGCTAAAGTATTAGGACAAGTAAATTTAGATTTGGCTGCAGGACTAGATGGAATAGGCAAACTTAGATGGATCCACTCTGGACTGGATCTTAGTCTCCCACCCAAATAAGATCTCTTACTCTGGTATACTACCAGACACTGAGTGACCATCTCCCAGTCTTCATTCACCAAGCTACTCACCACTCCCCTCACCAACACCAATACATTCTCACTTGTAACCTTACTAACTTTAACCCTTCTATATTCTCTGAAACCCTTAAACTAACAAATTGGGACAACCTAAAAACTCTTCCACTAGATAAGGCCTTAGACTCCTTCAATACTACCTTCCTAGGCATCTTAAACACCCAAGCCCCACCTAGAACAAAACAAATAAAACCCAACTCCTCCCCTTGGCTAACAAAGACACCAAAACACTTATGCTGCAAAGAGACAAAACCTGGAAACTTTACAACAAAAATAAGCACCCTGCTACCCTCCTTAAATATAGGCAACTCTGCAAACTAACCAAAAAGCATGTTACAAATAATAAAAAATCTTACTACGCCAAACTACAGTCTACCCACACTAAAAATCTTAAACAATTCTGGAACTCCATTAACTCTCTTTTACACCCCGGTACCAAATCCAATCCCTGTCCTGACATTAACAAAACTGACACAGAAATTGCCATCCTTTTTAACTCCTTCTTTACAAACTCTATAGCTGAACTTACCACATCTTCTTCCCTCCTCCCAATCCCACTTCCCCTTCCTAACCCCCCCCCCTTTTCATCTAAAACCCGTCTCAACCTCCTACATCAAAAAGCTTCTTTTGAAACTAAAGCCATGCTCCATTGCCCCTGACAATATTCCCTCTCTCTTTCTCAAGCTCACAGCTGAAGGTATTGCCATCCCCATCAGCATTCTCATCAATAGGTCTATCCAGGAAGCTTATGTCCCCAAATGATGGTGTGCTGCCTTTATCTTAGCCCTCCACAAAAGAGGCAAAATTAATAGCATCTCTAACTTTCGACCAATAGCCATTCTTTCCCCAATTTCAAAAATCCTGGAAAAATGCATCCACCAGCAACTCATGCCCTACCTCATCAATAATCAACTCCTCACCCCTACACTACACGGCTTCCGTCCTGGCCACAGTACAATAACTGCTCTCCTCTCTTTCTTAGACATAGTCAACCATGCCCAGGACTATGGAATATTGTCTCCACTGTCCTTCTCGATCTTTCCAAGGCATTTGACACTGTCTCTCATAACCATCTTATGAATCACCTTAGTAACCTCAATCTCACCCAAGAATCCCTTACATGGTTCAGTAGTTATCTCTCTGATAGATCCCAGGCTGTGAAATGGCAAACTGATACCTCAACCGTCCTTCCTACCCCAACCAGGGTCCCCCAGGGTTCTATACTCGGACCAATGCTCTTTAATATATTCATCAATAGTTTTCATGCTGCAATTCCAAACACTCAAATAGTGCAATATGCAGACAACTCCGCTTTAGTCTGTTCTGCTCATAGCCTTCCCGAGCTCCAGGCAATAACCCAATTGGCCTTCGCAAAACCATCTCGTCTTTAATGCCAGTAAATCCAAAATCCTTCTTTTCTCCCTCTCAAAAGCCCTCTCTCTCAGCAAACAATCCTTCAATATCATCAGCCATACCAACTCCACTATAGAAGTTGTTCCTTTTGCTAAACTTCTTGGGGTTACCATTGATGAACACCTGAAGTTCGATACACATGTCCAACTAAATATTAAGAAAACTCATCAGAAACTTGGTATACTCTACAGAAACTCTCACTTTCTCTCCCCTTCTACTAGGCAAACTCTCGCCGCTACCTACATACTACCATCATTACTGTACGGTGCTCCACTACTAACAAACCTCTCTTCCACCATCTCTGCAAAACTAGAAATCTGTTGCAACCAAATCTCTAAATTCGCTATTAACTCTAACCACTCCTCCCATCATTGTACCTCTCTCCAAATGCTTAACTGGCTACAGCTTCCCAACTACCTTGACTACCTCCAACTCGCGACAGCTCACAAATTAATCTTTAAACTTACTGCATGCCCTGCTCTAGAAAATATCTTACTATCTTACACACCTCACAGATGCCTGAGATCTGCCCAACAAAATCTACTTTCTGTATACAAACCAAAACGTCCCGCTGGCCAGTTTCTACTATCCTTTTCCTTAGCCAAAAAATGGAACTCTCTCCCACCCTTGCTACGAATCTCTAAAAACTTTGAACACTTCAAATCCCAGCTCCATTCCTACCTCTCCCATAACTGGAAATGTAATTGCACCCTACCTACCTAATCTTGCTAATGTCCCTATTCTACTAATTCTCTCCTATACATGTACTTCCCTATGTACCTCTACACCTTGCTGTTTTTCCTCTCTACAGCTTCCCCTTTCTCAGTCATATTATAACATCAAAACCTTGAATGTATATAATGTAAACACTGTACATAGTTTTGTAACTCTACTCTCTCTCCCTATCTGGAAATGTTCTCTTTTCTTTCTACCTACATACTAAGTTCATGCTAAGAGATGCTACTAACTAGCTACATTAATCATCTCTGACACATGTACTCCACTTTGCTACTAAACAGCTGCCTCTCTCTACTTACACCAGATTCTTTTTCTACTAAACAACCACCTCCTTCTCTACTACTCAACTTCCCCTCTCTTCTCTCACCAGAATCTTGAATTTATACTTAGTAAACATTGCACTTTCCTCCTTTATTTCTTCCACATTCTACAAAACCTATATTTCTATCTTCAAAATATTCAGTCTTTGCAACTATTAACAGAAGACTTACAATTTCATATTTTTTAATATTTTGTCAGCTTACTCCACTGCCTCAGTTCAACTCTATGCTGTGCAACTAACTTTTTAATCAACTACATATATGTCATGAAGAGTATTCATTTTTTTTCAATTGTAATTTTCTATTTCTCAGTATATAATTCTATGTTTGTTTTAAATTATCATATGTTTGATTTACTTGTATGTACTATGGAGCTTTTCTCCCCAGGCCTCCACTGAAAACGGGCTCTTTGAGCCCAGTGGACCTCCCCGGTTATCAAACTGGAAATAAATAAATAACAGATGATCAGCAGATGGGCCTGAAAAATAAAGATACCTGTTGTTGTATATTGAAAAGAATGTCCTCGGTGTGATATAGTGAAGATGTTGGTATGCATGCAAAGCTTCAAAACAATGACTCAGAGTAGTTGTTAGTAATACCTGCCAAGTGGAACAGGTGATAATTAATCCTTGATTTGGAGTTGCCGTTTACTGGATGATGCAGCTTACCGATTTTATATTGCATTTGCTTAATAGCAACATAAGGCCATCTAGTCTGTCATTAATTCCTTTGCTCTCATTGTACTTCCAGCTGTACTGTACTGAATGTCAGTCATTCCATGGCCACCACATTTTCAGTAACTAGTGCCACTGCTCTGCAACCTTCTCTTCAAAGAAGTACTTTCATGGAACCATTGAGTATTTAGTCCTTATAGTCTGCCTTCGCCCCTCCTCCCCACTTCAGCCTTCTTTTTAAGATGATTTTTTTTTACATCTTCCTGACCAGATATTATGTACACATTTCATATCTTCCCTGTCTGTTTTGGTATCTAGTGAGAAAAGCTGCATCTTCTGTTATCCCTGATTTTATTGTCCTCCAGCTCATTCACCTTTCTGGTGACCTTCCTCGGGACTTATTTGAATAACCTGATGTTCCTTTCTTAGTATAGTCTTTAAAACTGCAAACAGTACTTAAGGTGAATGTTGAGAAAGGCCCAGGAGAGAAGAAACATCATAACTTCTGGAACTGTCCTCCTGTGCATACATCTTACCACCTTCTCATTCTGCTGATGGTTGATTCCATGTATGAGCAAGACCCCCGATCCTTTTTCCATCTCTAGTACTAACTCCATCTGATTCACACCAGGATTGTTACAGCCGAAATGTAATACCTTTACATTGGTCTGCATTGAACCCCAACTAGCACTTTTCTGCCTTCTTGGACAGTGCTTTCAAAGTCATCCTTACTCTTCTCTCCATATTTTGCTGTTGTTTCTAGCTTTGTCTTATTAGCTGACAGGATGTTCCTGTTCCTGCTTTCTCTGACTGTATCAGTAATGAGCATACCGAAGAGTATGAAACCATGGACTTGACTGCCGGTGGTACTTGCATTACTCTCATTCTTTTTCCCTGTCACTGCAGCAGACCTCTTAACTGTCCAGATTTTCACAGAATGTCCAAATTTTTGCCTCATATTTTTGGTCTACATCTTATAAAATTTGTGGCTTTCTGGAAAATCACAGAGGATTCAAGTTTCTGAATAATGATATACAGTTGAGTTTCATACATCAAATCCTTCAGAAAATGTATGCTAATACAAATTCTGCCATTATAGTACCTTTCTGAGATTATAAGAGCAGTATTTAAAATCCCTATTTCTGGGCCTTTGTCCCCCCAATTGTTGTAGGCTTTGTCCAGATTTCTTGTGCTAAGGGGTATGCTGACTGCAGCCCTCTGTGTCGTACACTTTAACCATGTAGCGTATACATAGACCTTTTTGTTTGCTTAAAAAAATATCAATAAAGGTATGTCTGAAAGTGGATATTGTACTCAATAATTTGTCTAAATAGGGCTTTATACAGAGGGATAACTTCTATTGACTTGGACAGTGTGCCTTTTGATATTAGTTGTGCTGAACAGAAGGATTTTCTGACTACTGTTGCAACATGGTGGTTAAAGGAGAGGGAAATTAAAACCATGCAGTCCTCATGCTTGGTGCACTAGGTCATTACCTTGGCAGCTATATCTGGTTCTGAAATGTTGTTAATGTCTCAGGAGCAAGCCATAATATTTTAACCAATCCATCAGGTACAGCACAGAGCCAAGGTTTACAGTAACAAATAAATATTTCCATCAAGTTGAACTTTGCGCTATTATGTTACAAGGGGTAAACTACTAGTTGTACATAAAAAAAAAATAAATAATGGTATGTTGAAACTTTCTTGTTTCACTTATTTTTAACCCTTCAAAATGTCTCAACACTGTTAGCCGAAAATCTTATCTATTAAGATTTAGGATGGTCCCTTGGAAAAGAAATCGCAAATACTTTTATCCTTGAACTTCTAAGATGGCTGCACATTGAGTAATAGCTTGACTCTAGCTCTCCCAGTGTGAAAACAGAAACTCAACAGAGAAGACTAGTAGACTTTTGTGTTTATGAGTAAATTTCAGTAACTAGCTAGTAAGTGTACTGCCTGCATGCCAGAAAAAAGAGAAATACATAGCACCTGGAAAAAAAATCAGCTGCAAAACGTGAAGAAAAAACACTGACTGGGGAAAGTTCTGCAGCTGTTCGGCAAAAAGCAATGCAATCTCCAGACATGACTTCCAGTAACCTATAGGAAGATATAACTGCACACAGACCAGGTTAAAATAAACGAAACACTGATGGAGTATATCAACACAAACAACATAAGGCTGGAAAAAAATGAAAGTTGCTTTAAACAGATATTCAGGTGAGGTAATAAAGCTGAAAAAATCAGAGGTTGAAATGAAGAAAAGGCTAGCTGAATATGAGACTGCTCAGGAAGAGATGTTTCAAAAACTAATACAATTAGAGGACAGAGCACATAGGGGAAAACTAGAGATTCTTAGCTATGTCAGAGAAGCTGGAAGGAACAGACCATTAATTTTATTAAAGCACAAATAAGCAACTGGACCAGTATTCCACAGCAGGAGTTATTAGTTGAAAGGATGCATCATGTGTATGCTCCAAACCTGGCTATGAAAAAGCAACCTAGACCTTTAATAGTAAAGGTGCAATCCTACCAGCAGAAGGAGTTGATTCTGACAAAACTGTGGCAGAAGGACAACATACTAAAAGTGGGAGAGAGCAGACTATTTGTGGAGAATGATTATTCATTGTACACCAAGCAGAAGAGGAGTAAATTTATTCCACTGTTCATGGAGTGTCGAGACGCAGGTATGACAAACTAATCTAGATCCCTGTTGTATAACCACTGATTTATCCAGCCAGTTAACTCAGAAGAAAGACCCATTAATGCAGTCTTTTTTTTATAACCTAGAATTATTAACTTTATGAGAAGCACTGGAAAAGTTGACATAATGTCACTTTGAAGGTCTGCATCCAAGGCAGCCATAACATTATGATAAAAATAAATTACAGTTTATGGTAGACCTGTTTGTAATATAAGCATGGTGATTAACTGATACGTTTTTTTTCCCCATGAGTTTCGGACAGCAACATGTGTAAGACAATTTCCCATTAACTTACCAATATCGGATAACAAGGATATGGGTATGTAGCTGTCAGTTACTGTTTTTTTTTCACCCTTTTTCTTATATATAGTCCTAATAAGTGCAGTTTTTAACTCATCAGGGATAATTTTATGCTGGAAGTTCTTCTGAAAAGAATGTCAAGTGTCAGTGGCAGTTTGTTTGTTTGTGTCTTTCGGCTTTTCCCGGTTAGGGGTCACCACAGCAGAACTCCGGTCCGCTAATGATTGGTAGTGGATTTTTACGTACCGGGTTACCAGCCCTGATGCACAACCTTCAACAAAGGCACGCCCCATTCACGTATGCCTCCACACAGAAGACGCTCTAGCTGAGAATCGAACGGGACAACGTCTTGCTATGAGGCGACAACGTAACTCATGTTAATTCTTTTAAATCTCTGTTACTGATATCACACAGTACTTTATCTTCAAGAGTTTTTATACACTTAGCAAGGTTAGTAACATCTTGAAAAGCTGTTAAATTACATACCCTCCAGTGCCCCACTAGATGTAGATTGTCATACTTCTGGAGAACACATCCTTTGAGCTCTCAAACACCTGTACAACCTCTCTCACCGTAAAATCATTATGCCTACAGAATTGGAACTTGCAGTAGTGAAACTAATTCATAAAATTACTAAGCATTTCACTGCAAATGTCTTCTGGTCTGTGTCAGTGTTATTGACCCTAAGCACAATATTCAACAAACAAAGGCCTTTAAAAGATACCTGTCTTCAGCTGTATTTGATTTAGTTGGCTACATGTTCCTTTTAGACACTTTTCTTAGTGAAGACTTCATTCTAGTTCAATGCAAAGGTTTGGAAACTTCCCAAATAACAGGCAGTTTAAAGTCCTAATAGGCACCACCTTGTCTCCTTCAGCTCCCCTTATCAAAGGACTCCCACAAGGATCAGTGCTGTCACCCTTACTTTTCTCTTTGTCCTTTAACAGAAAACTGGCAGGCCACCCCCATGTTCCATTTATTTTATATGAAGATGACATGGTGATATACAGAATAAGTGCCTTTCCTATCAACATAAAAATGAGTTAGAACAGGATCTGTTACAATTGTCAGATGGTTACTTCATCATACACTCATACTTAACACCTTAGCACGACATAAAAAAAAATCTGTATTTGGAACCACCCATAAATTAACCAGAGCCCCTAAAAGCTGTAGTATTGTGTGCACTATGCAATTGAAACAAGCTATTCAGGTTCCTTCGAATCTGGCTAGACCCAAATCTGAACCAAAAAAATCTAACACTAACTTACAAAAAGTCTAAAGGAACACACACAGACACACACACACACACACACACACACACACACACACACACACACACACAAAAAAAACACTATTCTGGGCTAGTTTCACAGAGCTTAATCTACAAGGTTTTCTAGTATCATAGTGCTATATACCTAATTTAGCAAACTTTTTAAATGGTTTTATGTGTAGCTTTACAAGTGTATTTACATTTTATATTTATTTAAACAAGTGCATTAAATGTTTTTAATATGCATATTTAAAATGATTCTTGACTTTAAAGGGTCTTGTATAAATTAATAATGCATGCACGGTGATGTAATCTGTTTTGTAACAAGAAATGTTTTAAAGCACAAGAGATGATGTAATTTTCAGTTCTGAAACAGAAGTTCCTTGGAAGGAATCAAACCGATAAACTTGTAGATTAAACTATGTAATTGTAGCACACCAAGCATTTTTTTTTTTTTTGTGTGTGTGTTTCTTTACATCCAAATCTGAACCTTTACTATTATGTTCAGGTTAGTAAACCAGTGTAAACAAACTCCTCTTCTGCTCCAACAAGATTTTCTACTTTGTCAGAGCAAAAAGACTTGCACTAGGGAAAGGAGTCCTTCTGTAGCTAGAACTCAAACTCCCCTTGATTGCACTTGCCTCAAAAAGAATGAGGCCTCTCTTAAAACAGTATCCAGCAGTATTTTCCAATTAATAACCCTGTGCCTACAAAGAGAGAGCACCTTTCATAAGTACTTTCAGAGGCAAAATTGCTTCTTGCCAAGCACAGCTTAGTAGTCTCTCTTGTATGTACGCTATGTTGCCTAAAATGCACCGTGTATAGGTTCTTAGTGTATCCTAGGTTAATGACCACAAGAGCCTTTTTAAGTCTAGTCATGCATCTCAAATGCATCCAGCATGTTTGGTTTATTTTAGGGATATATGTAGGCTAGGGAATGCGTGGTCAAACATTTGCAGGTTGCCTCTGTTCATTAGAGACATAGATGACAGACCAGGGGTGAATTTCTGATTTCCCATCAACTGGTCCAGGTTATGCCTGAATAGGGTCAAGGAAGAACTTTGCTTCACATGAACTGGAAGCCTGTTTCAGAGAAGGGATATTCTCTAAGACCCATACCTGCCCCTCCAACATGTCCTGTTTATGTCACAAGCAAGGTTTAAGTCTCTAAACCAGGTAGCTCTGATGCTGTTTTTTTTTGCAGATATGCAGGAGGTTCATAGGTGTGTACTAGGCTAACGGCCCTGGAGCCTCTATAAGCCTTGCCCAAGAAGATTCCCTGGCATCATGCCGCCCAAAGTTAGTTCTCAGTGCCAATGTCGAGCAAGGCCACTGAAGTGATCCCCGGGGTGAACTTCATATTGCCCACCCACTCGTCAGGATTTCTCTTAAAGAGGGCCAGTGAAGTGCTCTGCTTGGCACGAATGGGAAGTTTGTTCCAGAGTATGGGAAGTCTCTGAGTTAGGAACCTGTCCCTCCAGCATGTTCTATTTATTGTCATAATGAGGTTAAGGTCCTGGAGCGTGGGGCACGGAGGCATTGGGATTTCTTTAGGTGTAGTATATTTAGCAGCTTTCCCAGGTCTCTTATCACACCTTCGGTGTTTAGTGGACTACCGCCTATGTGGTAGTTCATGGGCACTGAATTTTTTCCAAAGGGAATGACAGTGCACTTTTTGGCATCGAGCTTAAGGCCATGGTTCTGGCACCAGTCACTGGTGTCAGTGAGGCCTTTTTGTAGAATGTCTACATCAGTTGGAGGATCAATAATGGCTCCCAGTTTGCAATCATCTGTGAACTTGGTCAGCCAGAGTCCCTTTATGTTGGCTTGAACTTCAAAGAAGTAGATGCCAAACAGGAGAGGATCTAGGACTGATCCCTGGGGGACACCACTTGTAACTGGTTGGTAGTCAGATTTGGAGTCCGCTACTTTCACAGTGTAGGTTCCATCAGTGAGCCAGTTGGCAACCCATCTTATTACGTAGACTCACTAAACTAGGCATAAACCCCTATCTATGATTCCTTGAGTGAGGGATGGTATCGAAGGTCTTGGCAAGATCTAGGTAGGCTGTGTGAACTACCTTGCCCTCATCCACAATTCTGGTGACAGACTCGAAGACGTCTATCAGGTTGAGCAGGCATGATCTAGCTTTCACAAACCCATACTGCATGGGGACCAGAGTTTGGAAATTCCCTATGTCCTTATTTATAAGATCCATGATGATGCACTCCATAGCCTTACATATCAGACTCATCAGGTTAATGGGGAGGTAGTTCCCAGAGTCTGTAGTCACTCCCCCTTTGTGGAGTGGGATGACCGTACCAGTGCACCATTCAGTAGGAACAAAGCCTGAAATTAGGCTGTGATTGAACAGGGTACTCAGGTGTGGTGCCAGTTCACTTTGTAATTCATGTAGAACACAGCCAGGGATATTATCAGGTCCCATGGAAGCTGTATTCTTGGCTTTGGACAGTGCAGTTTTTACCTGTGTAGCCATGATAATAGGGACTTGGCATTCCTCAGGTATTGTGATAGGCCCTTTAGGGGTGAAAAGGGGGTAAAGTTCGCACTGAACCTGTCAGTCAATATGTTGGCAATATCAGTCAGTTCTATATATGTATTGCCATTGTGCTGTAACTCAGAGCAGATCTGAGTATTGCCGTGTAGATTCTTGACATGACAATAGAAGGCCTTGTGGTTGTCTAGAATCTGCAGCAATTTTGTATTCATAGCTAGCTTTAGAGGATTTGATGATGGATCTCAGTTTTTTGCTGAGGCTAACAAAGAAGTTTTTCCAGTCTTGAGAATTCACCTTTTCTGCAACAGTTTTTTCCTTCTGTTGTAGAGTTTGTTTATGGAGGGGGACCACCAGATTGGCTTCCTTTTTTTGGAGGAGAGCATCTTGGTTCTGTTTGGTATGGCCCATTCCATGCACTTGTGTATGTGCACATACAGTGCATTGGTGTATGATTCAGCAGTCATGCACCTATTTTCCATTTGCATGGGTGTCGTGAAGTTCGCCACCTCTGTTTTTAGAAGCCCAAAATTGACTTTGGAGAATTATTTTACGGTGGTTTCCTTTAGAAGGGGTAAGAGTGGGATGTGGATGTCCATGGTGATTAGCTTGTGGTCAGATCTGACCAGGGAGGAGTTGATTACTGGTGTAGAGCAACGGTCACCCATGTTAGTAATGACCAGATCAAGGATGTTTCTACTACTGATGGAGGTAAGAATAAGTTGGTCCAGGGCATTGGAATTAATGAATTCCAGAAAACGTTGAGCATGTTGGTACATGAGTAATTTTCCCAGTTAAAAGAGGGGTAGTTAAAGTCTCCCAGTGTAAGGATATTGGGTTGGAGTGTGAGTCTTGGGACATGGTGTGGGATCTATAGCAGGCTACAACCTGGATTGCAGTTTTACCCAGTGTTGTACCTGAAGTATCTCTGATGTGTTATGTTGGGCTACTAATCGGGAGGTGTGCATATCCTTTATGTATATGGAAACACCGCCGCCTTTAATGCTTCGGTCCAGGTTTAGGGGCCAAAAGGTGTGGTATAAATTATAGCCTGGTAGTGCTGGGGCGCTCTCTGGAGCCTTGAACCAGGTCTCGGTCACTGCACAGATGTCGATGTTCTCCAGTTTAAGGAGTGCTTCGAGCGTGTGCATTTTGAGATTTAAACTTCTAGCGTTGAGTAGCATAATCCTCAGATTTCGTTTGCTTGTAGCTGTTATGATGGTAATTTTATCTTTAGGACATTGTCTAAAAAAGGCACTATAGGGGTGGCAAGAGCCTTGGCCGGTATCTGGAATCCCTAGGGTGGCAGGTGCAGGCCATCTCTGGCAAAGCATCAAGGTCTGTCTATCATGTCATCCCAGGCAGACAGATACTGGATTCCCCTTAGAATTACACCGGAAACTTAGCCAGTTGTTGAAGTCAGTCATTTTCTGCTTGTACTGTGGTATCATTCTGGGTGACGGTAGGATGCTACTCAGAGCTAGGGTCATGCGTGCCTAGGCTACAAGATCAGAGAGCTCCTTTATGTCTCTTTTCATGTAGTCCAAGGAGGTACATCTCAGGTCATTTTCACCAACATGGACAATGACAGAGTCATATTTGTACCTGTTGTAGAATGACCTAAGTGTGTGCATTATGTGGCGGATCCTGGCACCCTTCAGGCAGCTGACCATAACTTTCTCCTTATTCAGCCTAGTGAGTGGGACATCAGTGTGCCTTGCTATTGAGTCATAAAACAACCTAGAGTAATTCCACCAAAAGCAGCCAGTAACCAGATATCAAGGCGAAAAAAGCGGAGCTCGCACCCAGCAAAATAAAGAGTTTTGTGCACTAATTTTGCTGGGTGCGATCTCCGCTTTTTTTGCCTTGATATCTGGTTACTATTGAGTCACCTATGACTAGTGTATTGGGTAAGTTGTTTTGCCCTATTGGCTTTTGTTGAGTGGCACACTGTTTATGTGAGGTATGTGTCTTATGGTTTGTCCTGGGATGTGGTGGTTATTTGCGTTTCTGCCTTGGAGGTCTCTGTTGGTTTGGGCAGATTTTTATTGAGAGCCTCCGCGAAAGTAGGTATGTGTGTTGTATTACTTTGTGAGGGTTGTGGTGGTGTATGTTCTGGAGGGCTATGTGTTGAATGTGGTGCAGGTGTTATCCTTCTCCTCTTGAATGGCTAATCCAATCTTGGCTGAAGAGTGCTTGGCTTCCATTTTGGCTATATATGTGCATCTCTCACAAGTCATAGTGTTAGGAGGTAAGAGGAGAGGGTTGTCTGTGTACATGAGGTAGTTGCTACACTGCCTCAGGATGCCCAAGTTCACCAGGTTGACAGGAGAAAGCACAGGGAACTGACCTTTAGACATGACTGGATATGAGCTCAATATATTAAGTACTGAAGCCTTTTACAGGACAAATGTCACTCAAAGTGTCTGGGTCTGTACAGAGCACTGCCAAACACTCGAGGGGAAACCAATACGTAGACCCTGAAAATTTAAGGATGAAGTATTTAGGCAGATATTCTGAAGTTAGGAAGAAATCAAACAGTACTTACTGAAAATAAAGAATTAGCTTGTCAAGAATGATGAAAAGAGAGAGTCACGTGAATGGCTACTGCCTGGCTATTACTAATGCTGGTCTCAGCATAGCTTCACTCTGTTGGGATACAATACTCTGCTTCTTCTGTCACCAGAAGCAAAATGTTAGCACCAATCCCAAGAAGAGAATCAGGCCACAGTTTGTTTGGTGATCCACAGTCTTGTCCCAGATGATGTAAGGGTCCGCAGGCTTGTAGCCTTTTTCTGGTGGATGCCTCAAACAGCTACCAGAACAATTAGGTACATTAAGTGCAGACACTCACTCTCCAACCAGAAAGAGTCAGGAATTAATGCACTCTGCGCCTGCTCTCACCAGGATCAGAATATAAGCATATATTCCAAGCTGTCACCTATAAAGCAGTTATTAAGCTTTCTGGTGACCATCAGTCTCCAGGAAATAATGTAGCTGCACTCCTCCTCTCCCAGGAGAAAACAGAAGCACTAATCCCAAGATGACTACTGACAGGCAGAATGTGGGCTCTCCAATAACTGGTGATCTTCCAATAGATGCTTAAAGGTAAGATGAAAAAATCAGAGTGGGATCCTGGGATGCCAGATATAGATCATCCCTCAACTGTCTGTAGGAGACATATAATAGGGACAGAGCTTTGAGATGGTCTGCACAGACATGTTCCCTGTATTCTTTTTGTGAGGAACCTCTGTGGATGTTACAGTTGCTGCATGTGCCTGACCAGGTACATACTGAAGGGGGACATTGCAATGATAGGTCTGATGAGGGCTAAATGCAAATGAATGATGACTTCCATGGATATAGATATCATAACCTTGTTTATAAGTTGAGAAACATGGAATGATTTTCTTTCTAATGTAGACACATGTTGGTCGAAAGCCAGGTTACAGTCTACATACGTCCCCAGTCTGCTCTTAGGGGTGTGTATTCAGTGTAGTAGTTTCCTGAGGTAGCTGACTTCCCAAGGGATACTATTATGCATTGCTTGGCACTGCGTTTTAAATCATGTCCATGGCACCATTTATTTTTATGTTTAGTCCTTCCTAGAGTATATTAGTGTCTTAGGGAGATTCTGTGACTGCTACTAGTTTGCAGTCATTTGCAGACTTGGTCAGAAAGAGGCCCTTGACTTCCGAGAAGTAGATGCCAAAAAAGGAGAAGACCGAGCCCTGAGGGACTCCACTAGTTAATGGTCTATTTGAGAAGGTGGAATTCCCTATTCTAACTTCCTTGATCCTATCCAGGAGCCAGCTGGGAATCCAGCGTGCAGTGTAACATAGGGATTTATACCCAATTCTGTGAGTTTTTTTTTTTTTTTTTTTACAATGCCCGAGTAGAGTATTGTATCAGATGCCATGGCCAGGTCAAGGTAGGCAGTATGCACCAGCTTGCTCTTGTCCATTGCTTTGGTGACTTTCTCAAAAAAGTCTTCAAGACTGAGAAGGCATGATCTTCTTTTGACAAAACTGAACTGGGTTAGATCCAGTGTCTGAAGGATACCAGTGCCTTTGTTAATCATTTCCATGGCTTTACATATGAGACTAGTCAGACTAATGGGTCTATAGTTTCTGAGGTCCATAGAAGGCCCACCCTTATGCAGAAGGATGACTGTTCTCTGTTCACGTGGCATGAAGCCTGACTGGAGGCTGTAGTTAAATAGTGGTTCCAGTGGTCCTGATAGGTCGTGTTTCATGCTATTTAGGAGGCATCCTGGGATGTTATCAGGGCCCATCGCTGTGTGTTCTTGACCTTGGAGAGAGTGTTTAGAACCTGTTCCTTAGTGACGGTTGGGGGGGGGGAGCTGTGTTCAGTGGTATTTCTTGGGGAGGAATGCGGGAGGGATAAAACTGGAGCTGAATTTGTCAGCCAGTAGATTTGTTCTGTCTTCCAGCTCCATGTAGGTGGCTGCATTCACAATTAGTTCTGCACATTATTGTTTTCAGCTTTTGAAGTTATGGGCATAATTAAATAAAGCCTTGTGGTTGTTCTTGGTGTGGGTGGCTATTTCTCCTCAAAATTGAATTTGGGAGACCTTATTTGCCCTCTTGAGTTTTTTGCTTAGACTAATGAGAGGTTTTATGTTGCTGGGTATTGTATTTCCTGACTTTTGCAATGGCATCCTTCTTTATGTTGTACAGCCTATTGATGTTTGGATTCTACCATGGTGGCTTGTTTTTTTTTAAGTGTGTTCTGACCTTATTAATGGTAGTTATTGCTAACTCTGCACATTTATTAACATGATTTTATAGAGTATCTGCAAACAATTCCACATAGGCAACTGTATTGTCAGGGTGTTGTGGTAGGGCTTGAAATTTTGTCCTTTTGTCACTTAATAGAAAGTTTGCCTGAGAATAGTCCCTAAATGCTATGGGATTAACTGGAGTCAGAAGTTTTATTTTTATTTCAAAGGAGACAGCTTTGTGGTCCAACCTTAGCAGACAGGACATTTCACTGTGGGGAAGGGGTGTGTGTAGAATTCTCCCATGTTAATAAGGAACAGCGCCAGTATGTTTGCTTCCCTTGTGGACATGTGGACTGTCTGGTCAAGCCTTTTAGTATTTCCAAAAGTCCAGGAGTCGCTGGTCCTGCAGATTTGGGGTTGTGTATGATTCCCAGTTTATAGTGGTGTAAATAAAGTCGCGCATGGATATGGTATTGGGTTGAATGGTGAGTGTCTGCAGTAAATTAAAGTATGAGTTATGGGTTTCTTGGGTCATAGAGGGGGACATATAGCTAGCAAGGATATGGTATGGCATGAGACTTTGCCTTTGGTAATTTGAACGTGGAGAAGCTCAAGCACATCCTCCTGGTTTACCAGCCTTGAGGTGACCTTGTTACTGATGTAGATTGAGACATTTCCACATTTAGTCACTGCCTGTGCAGCAGCTGACCTCAGTGTGTGGAATTGTAACCTTGCACTGCTGGGGTGCTGTCGGCGGCTTTAAACCATGCATTACTAACTGCACAGATGTCTGCATGTGGTGGTGCTGCGGTAGCATTGTCGCCTCACAGTAAGACCGTTGTCCTGTTCGATTCTCAGCTAAAGCGTCTTCTGTGTGGAGACATGCGTGAATGGGCTACCTTCGTTGAAGGTTGTGCATCAGGGCTGGCAACTCAGTACGTAAAAATCTACTGCCAATCATTAGCAGACCGGAGTTCCGCTGTGGCGACACCTAACCGGGAAATGCCGAAACATACAACAACATGTCTGCATTCTGTAGAGTGAAGAGAGTTTGGAGGGAGTGGAATTTCTTGTTTAGATTTCTGGCATTGAACAGTAACACCTTTAAATTTTCTAGAGTTGGTTTTGCTATATCAGAAGGTTTGTCAGTTTGCCATTGCCTGAAAAAAGCACTATGACGGGGAAGATAGCCTATATTCGAGAGCCCAAAGGGGACAGGTGCAGAACATCCTTGGTGAAGCAATCTGGTCTGCCTACTATATCCTCCCATGCTGACAAATATTGCACCCCCTTGGAATGACACCAGAAGCTAAGCCAATCATTAAGGTCAGTCATCTTCTGTTCATGTTGTGGCATCATCCTTGGTGAAGGTAGAATGCTGTTCATATCAGCCTGGGACATACAGCCTGAGAGCTCCATAATGTCTCTGTTCACATCATCCAGGGAGGTACATCCCAGGTCATTTACTCCTACATGGACTATGACAGTCATTTCTTCCATCCATTTCAAGCTAGTTCCTTCTGTACACATCCTCCCTTCCTCTCTACAACCCACTGACTTTACTGCTATCAATTAAATTCCATTATTTCTCTGTCTTATACATGCTGTATATACTGTATATATTTTAAATGAAAGAGTTGTTATACTTCATTATAACACATGAGACTATTTAAAGAGTAATGTCACGTAATATTGTGTATTTTTTCACTTAACTACTTGCTCTTTGTTAAAACGATTTCTCTGGTTGCCTGCTCTGTTTCTAACCCCAAGCTGAACCTGAAGAAGGTCTCTAGAGATCAGTGTTCTACCATAGTTAACAACAAGTAAACAAACAGGCAAAGAAATTAACGCTTTTGCTTTGTTCTGTGTTGTCTTGACATTTTTTTTATTGTTATTTCATACAGTTCATACATAAGGGAAACGATCTTTGCTCTCAGCATGATTTTAACTTTCACAGCTGCTCGGAGTATAACTCATGTTCTGTCTCTGTGTCGTTTCTATAACAGCTTGGTATGATGAACATAACCTTTTTTTTTTAATAAACACCTTTCATTTAACAGATGCTGTCATTTCTCCTTTTCACGTTTTACTCCCATTCATCATTTAAGCCTAACTGTCTTCTTTGTTCTACATATGCAGTGTGGTGTTTGTGTAAAACACTTTATTTAAATTGTGACAGTTTATCTGACTTTGATTCTACCTCAGTTTCTGTAAGTGTAATGGTTCTTGAAACTTTGTATTCAGAAGTCATGCTTACTTAGCCTGCAGCTGTTTTTCCCTTGTCTTTCACTCTCCTCTGGATTTGACTGGATACCTAGATAAATAATTTCTATTATAGTCTTTCACTTTTCTGTACTGCAGTGCATTCTGGTAGGGCTGCAGCCTTAGAGACCAAATGTGTTTCTTCAATGGTGGTTTAGACCTCTGATCACAAAATGTCAAGAGACAATGTTTGGTACTCTGTGATTAAACTGAGGCCTGTTTCAAATATGTACACTTGAAAACACTCACAAGCCAGCACATTTGCTAGTACTCCTTTGTCTGTGGCTGTACTTTTTTACCTCATCTGTAAAGGTCCTATTAGTATAAGAGTGAATCCCTGGTTGTCATCTTGTACTCCACTTAACATTGCTCCTAGGCCTATTGTTGCTAGTCTTACTTCCTGATTTACCAAAAGACCAAGACGAACAGGAGCTGCGTAGGATAGAACTATTTAATAGTGTTAGCGCTTTCGGAAACAGACTGTGCTTTTCCTTCTTCAGACAAACCAAAAAGCAAATTCAAATGCTTTTAAATGTGAACATCTACGTATCAATTAATTACGTAAAATAGAGCTCCCATTTTAAAGTGAGAGCATACATTAGTTTAAAATCTTCAGAAAGTCAGAACTAAGTAGAGCTACATAATACTTGCCTAAGCAACCCTAAGATTACCATTAATCATCTTAAACTACCTAAATATATATTAACTAAAACATCTAAAATGATAATAAATTTAAAGCACAGTCTGTTTCCGAAAGCGCTAACACTATTAAATAGTTCTATCCTACGCAGCTCCTGTTCGTCTTGGTCTTTTAGTTCATCAGTTTGTTCAGTTCGCTTTTTGTTTGTGTTTTTACTTCCTGATTTCTAAATATATCCAATAGACATCTCATGCAAGTTCCTTCCACAAACTAGTGTATTCTTTTATACACTCGTATCAGCAAAATTATTTCCATCAACTCATGAAACATTCACACTGAATTGCTTGGCTGTCAGATTAATTTCAGATTACTCTAAGATACACAGTTGTACCATGACATCACTAAAACTGATTGTGGTAAGAATAACACTATTACATGATGTTGACAAGCTATGGTCTTTTATTGGAATATGCATGTTAACGTAAATACCACACTTTTTACAAATGTGTAGCATGGTCAGTCTTCTGCACTGCAGAACCTTCTTAGTCTACAGCTGACTGCATATTTCAGAAACACAGCTATTTTTTTCTGTTTTCCATAGAAGTTTGAACCAGGGCATAACTTCAGTAGTTAACATTGTCATCTCCAAGTCTCTGATTTGTGAACTTTGCCACTGTCATTGCATATCTTTTGTTTGAAGCTGCTATTTTGCACAAATTTTAGAATTGTCTTTTAAGACAGAACTGCACAGACTAAATACACAGAGAGTGAGTATCCTGAAAGTTAAAGGCCAGATTCCAAAGACTTGCTCTCAGTGTAAGTGACCACATACACTGAGAGCAGGTCTTTTGGAATCTGGCTACCAGTATAAGCCCGTTTATAGATGAATCTTGCATCGAAATAAGTCACTTAACTGAGAGCAGGTCTTTTGTAATCAGTGCAGACTTGCACTGAAAGCAACTCTTTTGGAATCTGGTCCTTTGTTTAAAAATACTAACATTTATCATACCTGTGATTGTACAATTAGTCTTGAATCTGGTAGTTATTTCTTTGTGACTTTTTGTAGAAGTTCGCTGTTCTTAAACTACATTTGAATGATTCCACCTATGGGATGTCTTCTCATTGAGGACTGCATATTTCTGTCCCAAAGGTGATTTTGGGCAGACAATGGATATTTCACACCATCTCTACATATTCACTTTTTAAAATGGAGTAGCACAATGACTCTTAAGACTTCATATTGCAATCCAGTAAAATAAGGATTCTGAAGGTTTTATTCCAGATTGTTCTAAGTAATAAAATAATAACTTGGTGTTTAACAATTTTACAGCTAATTTGCAAAATACCATCTAGGTGCAATACCTACTTCTTAATGTAGATCCCTCCCTCAGAAGAACATTTCTAAAATTTTGTTCCAGCACATTACTAATTACCAGTACTGTGATTCTGCATTTAATTTGGTTGGTATTTCTCATAATTTTACTAAAGTTTAACATTTTTACATCATATTTGCAGAATGCCATGTTGTGACCTTAGCCTCATGAAAAGCTATATTATCCTCACATACATTACTGACTGCCAGAATTATGAATTTTTAAGCCATTTCACGTATTAGGGAAAAACTGCCCTAGAGCTGTCTTTGCTAAGATAGACATGTATACTCAGTGTTTTCCTGATGTCTCCTGTCTATTTCATGCTTTGAAACTCACATATATCTCAAAGCATGAGTAGACCTCAATCGATATGCTCTTCCATTCTTTCTTTCTTTTTTATCCTTCAGCATCATATTGATCGACTCATTCCTTCTGCAGTGCAAGGTGCAAGAGCCAGCTGTCTCTTTCCCCAGCCTGGGTGAGATCCACATATCCCATTTATTTATTCTCTGACTGGGGCAAAAGCATATGACCTCAATTGTTCCCATTTGGGGAAGGGGTGAGAGTTGGGCATTGGGCAGGCCTGAAGGGTGATAATCAGATATTGGGCAGGTCATCATTCACTCTAGGGCCCCCTTTATCTTCAAATAACCTCCACATAGTGTCTGGTGGCTTCACTAGATGCTGCTGCTTAATGGGGAGCTCTCTATGAATGCTTATGCAAAAGTTGCTGTGGCCTATGTGCATTTTGAGCCACTCTGATCTAGTAGCTGCTCCCAACAAATCTGTCAGTGGTGCACCTATTGGATCAGATGGCTAAAGTCATACATAACCACAGAGACCTTCTCATAAGCATTCATAGGCCCCCCCTTAAGCAGCAGCATCTAGTGAAGCCGCCAGATGCTGCTAATTAAACGGGGGTCCCTATGAATGCTTATGGGAAGGTCTCTGTGGCTTAAGTGCGTCTTGGGCCACTCTCAGCCAGTAGTTGCTCCCAGCAGACCATCAGTGGTGCACCGGGTCACTGTCTTCCTCCCCACCCCAGGATGGGAAAGCTGCCATTAGTCACCAACTTCCACCCTCCATTATTCAAGCTGCAAGTCAAACTTGGGTCACTGTCTATTCCTTCACTCTTGAAACTGAAAATTGTCTAGAAAATGTTGATTCTAATTTGTTAATTGTAAGTTTATTGGAAGCGGTGGTAATCATGGTAAAAACTCAGATTTTTTTTTCTTTATTAATGTAAGATTTCTGGGTCTCTCTGCAGTAATTACTTTATATCCTGTTAAGTCAGTTATTTAGTATACACAGTTTTAGCTTCAGCAAAAGGGGAATATATATATATATATATATATATATATATATATATATATATATATATGTATATATACACTCTCCCTTTTGGCTTGCATTTGTGCCAGAATATATGTAAAGCATTTCTTTTCCATTTAAATTATTTGATGACATTAAACAAGCTCTGTGAAGTATTTTATTTATATTGCATTGTTTCAGTTTTACGTGATTTAATTGTATTTCCAAAGTAGAAATTTTGTTTCTATTATTTGAATATTAAACCCATTATTTGGTTTATAGAAAAGCTGCATTTGTTTTTTTTTTTTTGTTTTTTTTATTTTTTTTTTTTTATATAGAAGTTCTGAATTCATATTCATTACTTGTTGTCCTGGAATTATCCCATCTACACCTAAATTTACAGTGGATATTATGTGTACATACCCCTGTTAAAATGCCAGGTTTTTGTGATATAAATAATGAGACTACAATAAATCATTTCAAAACCTTTCTTTGGCAAACCCTTCCTGCACTCCTGAACAGAGGCCCAATTGTCCCCCTTTGGGGGCAATCAGGGGTTGCTTGTCCCTGTACTGGAGAGCCTGGCTAGAAATAAGAAAAGATGTTTGGGTGCAGAGGATCATATCCAGAGGATATACAATACCATTTTCCCTTCTTCCTCTGAATTCCAGGAAAATTCCTGATGTTCCACCCAGTCAGAGGGATCAGCAGCCATTCAAATACATGAGCTGCTAAACAAAAGAGTCATCCAAGAGGTCCCTACAGACCAAAAAGGATCCGGAACTTGCTGAAGATTCTTTTTAGTGCCAAAGAAAACAGGAGACTGGAGACCAATTCTGGATCTCAACAGCCTGAACAGATTTGTTTGAAAGTTTCGGATGGTTACAGTTCAGTCCATTCTTCCAATTTTGAAAAGAACAACTGGATGTGCTGAATAGATCTTCAGAATGTGTATTATCATATAAATATAAACAGATGATCCAGGAGGTTCTTGCTCTTACTCTTCTGACTAGGAGCCAGTCATTATCAGTTCAGACCTCTGCCCTCTGGCCTTACCACAGACCCCAGAGTGTTCACCAAGTGCATGGCAGTGGTAGCAGCTCACTTGAGACTGCAAGGATTCTCTGTGTTTCCATACTTAGATGACTGGCTCATTACCGCTCCCATCAGGCATCCACTCATCATGGCAAGAGAAGAAGTCATCAATGTTTGTACAAGGTTAGGAATAACCATTAGAGAAGTCAAACCTAGAGCCAGTTCAAATTCTAGAATTTATAGGAACACTACTGGACATAAGGTCCACAATAGCCTCCCTTCCCCTTTCCAGAGTCCAAACTTTAAGGTCACAAGTCAACAAGATGCTTTCCCATGATCTCAGCTTGCTTAGTTCTGTAAGCTCTAGGATCAATGGTGGCAGCGATAACCCTTGTTCTGCTAGCCAGGTTTCACATTAGGCTTCTTCAGTGGATGTTGGCATCTCAATGCTCGATACTTCTACTACCCATGTCCACTCCAATATGAATTACCAACTTGTGCAAGAAAAGTCTGATGTGATGGATCCAGTCAGAACAATTGCTACAGGGCCATCCATTTGTCCCCTTGCAACCCGAGGCCATAGTGACCATAGATGTTTGCCAGCTAGGGTGGGGGGCATTACATGGGAAAGACAGTCCAAGGCAAGTGATCTTCCAAAGAGGCCAGTTTGCATGTCATTGTACTGGAGTTGAGAGCAGTGCTTTTAGCGTCGCAAGCCTTTCAGGATGCTCGGCCGTAGGGAATGATTGTAATGCAAACAGACAAAATGTCAGTGGTTTAGTACCTCAAACAAATAAGGAGGAACCAGATTGTATACCCTATGTTGAGAAGTACTATGGGTGTGGCAGTGGGCAATATGTTACCTTTCAACCGCTTTGTCTTAGCAATGCAGATTCCAGGGAAGTCCAGCATGCTTGCAAACAAGCTGAGCAGGTGCATTCTGTTACCTCACAAATGGTTCCTCAATGAGAAAGTTGCGGAACCAGTTTTCCACAAGTGTAGCCAGCCTAGCTGTGATCTCTTTGCATCTCCCCCAAACAGCATGTGCAGCAGATATTTTGTCCTAATCCCCCCATGGGGGGAGTCACCAAGGGATGCTCTTCTCCACGATTGTCCCCCCCCCCCCAAATTACTTTACACATATCCCCCAATTCCCCTAATTCCAAAGTTCCTTCCTGGTTTTGATAGCTGTTACCTAGCCCTCTCATAAGCTATGTAAAGCCTTCTTACTTGGCGCAATTCTTCTCAAACCTCCTTTTAAAGATCCCAAGCCACCTTTGGATCTGAATCTGGTACTACAGTCCTTGATTCTTTCACCCTTTGAGTCTGCCCATGATTGCGACCTTAAATTTCTTTCTTGGAAGACCTTATTCTTAGTTGCCATCACTTCTTCTAGACGAATTTCGGAAATTCAAGCATTGTCGGTGAAACCTCCTTATCTCATTTTCAATGAGGAGAGAGTCTGCTTATGAACCAGTGCATCCTTTTTGCCCAAAGTGGTATCACACACCAACATTAATCAATGCATCAATGTACCAGTCATCTTCCCGAATTATTCCAACAAAGGAGAATACTTGTTACATTTGCTAGATGTGCATAGACAATTACATTTCTATCTATACAGAGCAAAAGATATCAGAACGACTGAGCAATTGTTTGTATCCTTTGCTGATCTGAAATTGGGCTCACCTGTATCTAAAGTCACCTTAACTAAATGGTTTACTGACTGTATCTCCTTTATTTACAACAAATTAGGTAGGACTTTGCCATACAAGGTACTCACTTATTCAGCCAGAGCTGTAGCTACCTCCTCAGTTTTCCACTGAAGAACGTCCATGGATGACATTTGTTCAGCAGCAACTTGGGCCTTCCCTCGCACCTTTATCTCTCATTGTAAGTTGGATATGGTGTCCAGAGGTAGGGCATCTTTCAGCTCAGTGGTGCAAAGAAATATCCTTCCTTGAGTCCACCCAGGATTCTAAGTAGCTGGGGACTCTGTATACCATCAGTCGAGAATGGATTGAAAATTGACAACATCAGATAAAAAAAAGTTATGTACTTACCGTAATGTTCCTACCGTAATGTTCCATCTGTGTTGTCCATTTTCATTCCTCCTCGACTCCCCACCCACCAGCCCCCCAACCCTTTTAAGGTTTATTTTAGAAGGGTGAGTTGATCTAACGAATGTGTTATATGTTATGAACATTACAAGCTCCCTCTCTCATATATATATATATATATATATATATATATATATATATATATAAATAAAATTATAAGAGTAATAAGTCTTTCTTTTATAGCTTGCATACGAGATCTGATGTAATGGGGAATGATACATTAAGGGTTAGGTGAAATGCTCAAGAGTTTCAAGTTGCCAAGAGCTTTTACAGTGGCCTAGTCAGATCCGATGTCTCGGATCCGCACCCATCATTTGAGGAGGAATGAAAATAGATAACACAGATAGAATTTTATGGTTAATACACTACTTGTTTTTTTCATTGTATGCCAGCACTGATAACAGTGTCTTTGGTTAGGTGCTTTTTGGTTGATGATGCTCACATTAATAGTACCTCACATTTTTTGTTATTGTGCAAATTTTACTGGGTATGACAAAGATGTAATTCTAGAATGAGTTGTGCTGCTTATCAGTTTTTATAACACTGTTGTATATATACCAAACCAGGAAAAAATATATACACCAAGTATATAGCCGCTGAAGGTGTCACAAATCTAAGCAGATACACCGCAAATACAACGAAAAGCCAGCTCACAAGTATTCAGCTCTCCAAAAATATCCAGGCCCATAAACGTTCCAAAAGACTTTATTAAACAAGAAACTCAAATAAAATAAAAACGTCGACCTAGGTTTCGTTCACAAAACGAACTTCATCAGAACACATCTGAATGCAGACTGAGACTTTAAATATAAATGCCTAAGGAACTAATTGGACCTGTTGACCAATAATATTGAACTACTGTGCATTAATATAATTAAATTAATTAAATGGGATTAAATTAAATTAAGCTAAATTAAACAATGAGTTACACCATATACATCGATTTACAATGTACACAAAAACGGAATACGTAACCTTGACCCACCTATGTCATATTGTAAAAAATGACAAACATTTGCCCCTATAGTTACCCTTGTGCAAAAATTGCATAAATACCATGTTCATACTATGTTGTATGATAATTATAAATAATGGTGCAAAACAAAAATACAATACCAAATATAAATAGAAAGGTAAAATGAAGTTGAATTAACCTTGAATTACAGAAATAATACAACCATCCGCCGGTACCTATAAAAACCCAATATAAATAAATAATCACATAGTGTAGTACATTAAAAACATGTTGTAAAAATATTGTAAAAATATATATATATATATATATACATTGCATATAAATTCATTCTGTATACTTGCCAATCATAAACCTGTTGTCAAATACAACCGTAAATCATACAAATGGGTAAATACGTTTCTACGAATGAACTTACACGTGTAACACCTGTATAATTGTGTAATAATTTATGAATTCGTGTTGTATTTATCAGCTGTATGTATATAAAAATATATATATGTATACAACATATAAAAGGATATAAATATATGAATATAAGTAATGATGTAATAAATATCAATATTGTATGATATGAAATGATTAAAATATATAAATGACTATATGTACAGTAGTAATGAAGGGGATAGGAATAAAAATTAATAATAGATACAAAATAGATAATATTAATAAATGATGTATAATATAATATTAAAAACTATTCCAATGTAATAGATAATAATTAAACATGACCAATTTGATTAATTATAAGGTCCGTTGGTGTCCATTATATAATATAAAAACTCATTAATATTATTGATCCTGTTCCGAAATTTTAAAATTCTAAAATTCATAAAAACATAAAATTCCAGTGTTAAAAATGTATATTGTGTGTGGTATACAATGTTATGTTCTTTAACTTATGTATATATAACGTGTAATAATCCATAAATGCCCAACCACTATGACCCCTTAATGCTTTTCATCCATAAAATAGGCTTAATACTGGTAAATTCATTTAAACCAGGGTTATGGTTGGCATTAAGTAAAATCTGTAACTTTAATTCTAACACGTCTAAATTGTATTTGGTAACCTTCCCTTGTGAATCAAACTGTTGGTGAATAATTCCAAAAACTTAAAAGAATGATTTGGAAATTGATTAATGTGTCTAGCAAGGGCATTTGTTAATTTATTATTCTTAATGTTCATTAAGTGTTCTTTAACCCTTGCCCTAAGTTGTCTACTAGTTTTGCCTACATAAAATCCCTCACACTGTTGACACTTAGCTATGTAGACAACATTTTTAGTGTAGCAATTGATGTATTGTTTAATCCTCATATTATATCCATTAATAATTATATTGCTATCTGTATTAATCATATATTTACAAGTTGAACATCTACCACACTTGTGGTTGCCCACCGGTTTAAAGGACTCACTACCTGTGTTGTTGTTTATACCTTCAAAGATGTCCTTGAAGGAAATGTCCTTCCTAAACACATATTGTATATTTCCTGTACACATGTCCCCCAAAGTTTTATCTGAACTAATTAATTTCCAATTTTTATTAATTATGTCCTTTATATCTGAAGAAATACCATTGAAAGTGGTAATATATAGGGGAATGTTGTTACGAATAAAATTACCCACTATACATATATATATATAAATCCATTTTACTTAGCAACGACCTTAACCCCAAGGAAAATGATTTAAGTAGAGCTGTAGAAGTGGGTAATTCAAGGACATCTTTGAAGGTATAAACAACAACACAGGTAGTGAGTCCTTTAAACCGGTGGGCAACCACAAGTGTGGTAGATGTTCAACTTGTAAATATATGATTAATACAGATAGCAATATAATTATTAATGGATATAATATGAGGATTAAACAATACATCAATTGCTACACTAAAAATGTTGTCTACATAGCTAAGTGTCAACAGTGTGAGGGATTTTATGTAGGCAAAACTAGTAGACAACTTAGGGCAAGGGTTAAAGAACACTTAATGAACATTAAGAATAATAAATTAACAAATGCCCTTGCTAGACACATTAATCAATTTCCAAATCATTCTTTTAAGTTTTTTGGAATTATTCACCAACAGTTTGATTCACAAGGGAAGGTTACCAAATACAATTTAGACGTGTTAGAATTAAAGTTACAGATTTTACTTAATGCCAACCATAACCCTGGTTTAAATGAATTTACCAGTATTAAGCCTATTTTATGGATGAAAAGCATTAAGGGGTCATAGTGGTTGGGCATTTATGGATTATTACACGTTATATATACATAAGTTAAAGAACATAACATTGTATACCACACACAATATACATTTTTAACACTGGAATTTTATGTTTTTATGAATTTTAGAATTTTAAAATTTCGGAACAGGATCAATAATATTAATGAGTTTTTATATTATATAATGGACACCAACGGACCTTATAATTAATCAAATTGGTCATGTTTAATTATTATCTATTACATTGAATAGTTTTTAATATTATATTATACATCATTTATTAATATTATCTATTTTGTATCTATTATTAATTTTTATTCCTATCCCCTTCATTACTACTGTACATATAGTCATTTATATATTTTAATCATTTCATATCATACAATATTGATATTTATTACATCATTACTTATATTCATATATTTATATCCTTTTATATGTTGTATACATATATATATTTTTATATACATACAGCTGATAAATACAACACGAATTCATAAATTATTACACAATTATACAGGTGTTACACGTGTAAGTTCATTCGTAGAAACGTATTTACCCATTTGTATGATTTACGGTTGTATTTGACAACAGGTTTATGATTGGCAAGTATACAGAATGAATTTATATGCAATGTATATATATATATATATATTTTTACAATATTTTTACAACATGTTTTTAATGTACTACACTATGTGATTATTTATTTATATTGGGTTTTTATAGGTACCGGCGGATGGTTGTATTATTTCTGTAATTCAAGGTTAATTCAACTTCATTTTACCTTTCTATTTATATTTGGTATTGTATTTTTGTTTTGCACCATTATTTATAATTATCATACAACATAGTATGAACATGGTATTTATGCAATTTTTGCACAAGGGTAACTATAGGGGCAAATGTTTGTCATTTTTTACAATATGACATAGGTGGGTCAAGGTTACGTATTCCGTTTTTGTGTACATTGTAAATCGATGTATATGGTGTAACTCATTGTTTAATTTAGCTTAATTTAATTTAATCCCATTTAATTAATTTAATTATATTAATGCACAGTAGTTCAATATTATTGGTCAACAGGTCCAATTAGTTCCTTAGGCATTTATATTTAAAGTCTCAGTCTGCATTCAGATGTGTTCTGATGAAGTTCGTTTTGTGAACGAAACCTAGGTCGACGTTTTTATTTTATTTGAGTTTCTTGTTTAATAAAGTCTTTTGGAACGTTTATGGGCCTGGATATTTTTGGAGAGCTGAATACTTGTGAGCTGGCTTTTCGTTGTATTTGCGGTGTATCTGCTTAGATTTGTGACACCTTCAGCGGCTATATACTGTTGTATATATCCTGTAGTGAAGCCTCATAACAGCTTTTGACTAGTGGAATAAAATTCAAGCTACAGCCTTTGATGTTTGATAGCTTGATGTGTCTGCACTGACATAAAATAATTGGATCATAGGAAATGCAAGACAGTTGAGTCTTGTGACCATTTATGCCTTGCCAGTATCCAGCCTCAGACCGCCAGTCAAGCCAAGGGTGAATTTTTAATACCCATCCAGTTGTCCGTTTCTCATTTAAAGGAAGATAATGTATCAGAATTGCAATGGAATCCAGTCCAGATGCAAAAGAGGTATTGTGTAATGAACCTATCTGAATGTATGGTGTAATGAACCTACCTCCTTGTTTTACTTACCAGTTGGTGAGGATTTAGATTCCTGGTTCTGGTATTTGTGGAACTGTTTGATTTGTGGAAATACAAAGAACCAGGACTTCTGGGTCCCTAATGGCTCAGAAAGGAAAACGAGATCTCCCGTCAAGAGTCTATAAGACCTTGAATAAAAGGACAGTGCTTCCAGTTTTTTTTCTAGTAGCTTATATTTTTTAAGCCAGTGAAGATATTAGTTAGGAACCTCTGGGGACTTTCTAGTTGTTTGATATGTCTAGTGAGGTACATCCCAAAAGGGGCGTTGTATTCAATAATTGGCATAATTAATATTGAATATAATGGGACACTAACCTCTCTGGATCTGAAGATATCCCCTTAGTAATCATATGTGCCAAGTAGATCGACTTTCTGACTACTGTTACGTGGTTATCAGCCTGGAGGAAATTATCAACCCAAGTACAAAGGGAAAAAAATGGTTTCTAAAGTTCGTAAAAGAGCATCTACCAACCCTTTTTTTCAGACTTTTCAAATAAAATGGGTACTTTCTTTGGTACAATAATCAGAGACATTCAGACTTCTACTGGAAGTCAGACAATGGCTGGCTTAGAATTCATAGTCAAGGATAAACAGTTTCTCAGGCTAAAAGAAGCCATTTCTACAAGAGAAACATTTGGCAGCACAGTTTTCCCACTCTGTTTTGACTGTTTGCTACAAAGTATCTGAACACTACATAAAAAAACTGCCAAACAGCAGCAAAAACCTGCACTGGTCTTTTGATCAGTCTAACATTTGTCTTCCTTAAGAGTAAAAAGGGAGCCTTCATCAGTGCAGTGATGTAAAAGAAACCAGCTTCTTCTTTCTTCCTGTGAAGAAAACTACAGCATGTCATATACTGGGTTCCCTGAGTTTTACAACTCAGACCACGAGGACATATACTTATACTCCAGTAATCCTCCACATAAAAAATATAGCCTTTACTTAAATCATAAATTAAACATTGGAGTTTCTTTAATTGGCCTTCTACAGAATGCTCCTACACTAGAAGAGAGCAAGAAATTATACAATTACCACAGTCCAGTTGGAGTACCCCCCCCCCCCCTTTATGTAGCAGCTTTAGTGATGTTACGAAAGCTAAGAGTGTTTACCCTGATAGACAGGTTGCAGCACCAAAATGAGCTGATTGAGTATATAAAACTCAGAAAATAAGTAACCTAATGTCATAAAAGCAGATCCATTAACTGTATCCCTGTCTGCTACACCTCATTAAAAAAAAAGTTTTGGCAGGGAATCAGGATTACTGGAAATATATTACAAGCAGTCTATTTTTTCACTAAACTGCTTTAACATCCTTAAATTATGTAGTTTATATGATTTTGCTGTGGAGTTGTATAGTAGTTCACGTACAGTTAATACTAAAAAATACTTGATAAGGGGGAAAAGGAAAGTGAAAAAGCTCACTGCCACTGTGTGTAAAGTAAGGTACATCCTAAAATGTGTGTGTGACTCTGTAGGAGGAGTATCAAGGATCGCTATATCTGGTATCATAATGAGAAGGTACCTTTGACTAGGAACAACAAATGGCCCAGCGGATGTTAACTTTTACTTACAAGGTTTATTAGCTGCCCCTTTTGTTAGTGAGAAATGTTTTGAACTACCAGCAGATGATATAATTGATGACTTAGAAATTAAAGATTATGTGCAATGTAGCAAAATGAAAAGCATTATTTGCATTCCATTTCATCTTTTCCAAGAAGTTTGTTAGTGACTAGAGGCTGCGCTTACTCTTATTATCATATAAAATGATTTTATATGAAAATAGCTGTGGAAAAGAAACCATGGCTTCACAAGATGATCCTTTTGCTTTTAATAGTGTGCGGCTGTGTAGGCATTACTCAGTGATACCTAGTCAGTGGCAGAAACTTCCTACCTTCGTTTCTGCATAACAAGTTTACTTAAATTGTATTAAAATTTTGTTGTGTGCTGTGGTAGCGTTGTCACCTCACAGTAAGACATCCTGTTCGATTCTCAGCTAGAGCATCTTCTGTGTAGTGACATGCGTGAATGGGCGTACCTTCGTTGAATGTTGTGCGTCAGGGCCAGCAACTCGGCACGTAAAAATCTACTGCCAATCATTAGCGGACTGGAGTTCCGCTGTGGCGACCCCCTAACCGGGAAAAGCCGAAAGACGCAATAACAACATACTCCCCTTCCCCTGTCATAAGTGTAGTATTTGTTGTATTATTATTTGTTGTATTATTTGTATTGTGTTTGTATTTTGTAGATAAATAATGTATAAAATAAAATGTGACACAATAAGGTGAAAATGAGAAATAAAGGATGTATTGTAAAAGTAATGGAAATGAACTGTTCTAAAAGCAGTCTAAAGTGAAAAAAAAAACTAAACATCTGTAAATCAAAAATGATAAGGTGAAAATAAGAAGTAAAGGATGTGTTGTAAAAATAATGAAAATGATAAACCCATGAGATTTTTTATTGTTAACAGTAACAATTCAAAATGGACGCCAAAAATAACATTGCATCACTGAAGTGCAGGTTTGCAGTATGTGTGTACTCAGTGTTGTCTTTTTTGTCTGATTCAGCAGTTAGGTTATCAGATCTCACTTTGCTGGTTTTCAAGAGCTTGGATTCATGGATCTGACTCCTCATCCTACCCATAATTGTCACTGTTCTTCATATTAATTCAAACGTCATTTATTGCTTAATCCAGCAGGACATGCAATTTGAGGGCTGTGATTTTCTTCAAATGATAAATATTATAGTTATACATTTTTGATGCGTCTCTTTAGCTTTTGCCTTTTTAGGGTTTTTCATGTATATCCTCCCTTTTTTCCAAATAAATATATAAATAATAGTAAATTTTTTTTCTATATTCTGGTATTTTTTTCCTAGTGGACTTTATACTAGTCTTGGTACCTATTTGACCTTTCTTAGTCTGTTTTATTGCTGGATAGTTAAGAGTATTGTTATTGCTGTTGTAGTATTGTGGTTTAGGGAGCTGTTTACTGTTACTTTTTCTCCAGCATATCAGGCAATGCCACTGGCTTAAAAAAAAAGCTTGGCCCTTGGCCACAAAATAGTGCTACAGGACCCACACTCACTGTGTATCTACTGTTTAGGGGTTGCGCATCTAGAATCAGACTGTGACATATGTGCCTTTTTTGGAGGTAGATCTTTACGAGGGTGCAGAGACAAGCTCTTACTAAAGGTCCTTCTTGCCTCCCAAGCAGGAAGTTTAGCGTCTCCTGCCCCCAGAAATTTCCTCTCTTTCAGCAAAGAAAGTTGAGAAAGTAAAGGTTCAAAAGGAAAATGAGAAAGAAAAAAGCCCAAGGAAACTTACAGAGAAAGAGAGAAAGAACAAGAAAAGAGATTAGAAAAATCCAGGAAAAGGTCACCAGACCCATTGAAGCTTTCCAGCCCAGCTCCAAAGACACCGAAGCATTCGGATCTGGAGTCTCATCGCACCATCTCCCCCTGTATGTTTCTTACTGGAGCCGATGAGTCGAGGCTTCATTCCCGTTCCTGCAAGAGAAACAGTCTTCTCAACCACTTTCAGCAACTTCATCCTTCAACTCCTTCCATTCGTTAAGGAGGCTTTCAGAAGCTGATATTGACAGAATGATGTAGAAGTTCCTACAACTAAAAAGGAATATTTGTTACCACCTAACAGCATGCAGCTATTAAGTTCAATACCCAGACTGTCAAAGATTTTGGCTAAAAACACATTATTAGAATAGTATCATGATACAGAATGCTCATTAAACACAGAGATTCAACCATATGCACAGATATGAGCCATTTTATATTTTCTGAAATAGAGAAAAATATACAAGGTTCCAAGCTTTCTTAACGGTGATAAAAGCTATACACACATTTTTAAGGTAAAAGGAGTAAGCAGATGCAGATGGGAGGATAGCTTAAAACATTTCTCATGCTATTATCTTGACACAGTTTGTGTTCACTTTTAGCAAGCTTATCTCCAACTATGTACCATGCAAGTACAGGGTACATAAATTTCTTTCAAGGGTGTATGATTACAATAAACATTTGCCACATGCTTTTTAAGCTGTAATGAACTCAAACAAAAGTCACACTCTTCTTCGTATGAGAAGGGAATATGTGAAAACACTGCATCAGCTTTAAGCTAGAAGTTTTATAAAACAAGCATTAAAGAAATGTATATCCTCTACAGCGTCCCCCCTTTGATGTTATAAAGCATCACAGTCTAAGATTAGTTTGAATTATTTCATTTAATGTAAGCGCTAGGATGTTTTTGTTCAGGTATAACAACCATTGTATGTGTAGTTTTTTCTCTCAAAATAGCGTATTAGCAGATTTTTAATAAGAGGATATACAAGAGCTATAAAAAGTATGATTATAACAAAAGTAATTAAACTTTGCATTATACTGGTACCAACATTTCCAAATACATTACCCAACCACCCAAACAAGGTCCAACCAGACTCAGTTTTTGTCATATTGATGGGCAATTACTCCATAAAATCAGCCACCTTTTCTTATTTATCATGAAAGTTTGAAACAAAAGTACAGCAGCGTTTTCTGATCAGGTGGCAAACTCTGCCCAGTGCATCGGTTTTGTAAGACGTTGGCTTGGACTTCAGTTAGTTCTCTATCTGCCATATGACTGTGTTCTGATATCTTATTAGCCATTTCAACTAATGTAAGGACAACTGATTCACTTCATGCATAGTTTGCAATATTCCATAATGCAGAAAAAAGAAAATCACTGCTTGCTTAGCAGGGCATATGGTCCTCTTATTGCGCAACCTTCCTGCAGGTTCAGAGAAAGAATGAAGAATATCCGTCATCATTTGTCCCACATAAAAACAACCAGACTAGTTTCCTGGTATCCAGGGGTAGGCATGCTCTTCATAGATGTAGTAATGATTGTCCAATATTGTCATTCCCCATTCATACATCTTCAATCCAAGCTCTGCCAGTATAGTCTCTTCACGGGTGTTATTGCAGCTGCTGTAACCTACTTGCACAGTTTCTGCCCTGGCATAACAAGTATCAGTGTTGATGTAGCCAATTGGTAATGTATTTTCTTTGTCCAGTCTGTAACATCACTCCGAGTTTGATTTTCTACAGCAGTTTACATTTCTAAATCAGTCTATTGCACAGGGACAGGTATCATCGTAATTCCACCCCCCCCCCCAGGCATCATGGGGAACATATCCACACATTCAGCAGTTGGAAACATTTAAGTCAGTGGCATATTGATACAGCATTCATAGAAACAAGTTTTTTGTCATGTTGCTTGCAAGCAATAGAAGGAGATCTAGTGATGTCATCCGAAGGAGGTGTGATGCCATTTTCAGTCAACTTGAGAGGTATAAAGTAGGATCTGAAGTAGTTTACTTCATTTGCTCTTCAACCTGTGGGCATTTGGATACGGATCGGATCCAAGACAGCAGCTTCACCAGCATCTGATCCTAGCTCCAAGCACCTCCACTTACACATAATACCCCTCAATCTCCTTCCTTCCCTCAGATCTCGTTTGCCGCGGCTTAGCATAGCATCGTGGTCTCGGAACTCCAGGCATGGTGATATTTTTGGGTAAGTGTGTTATTTCTTGTAGTGTTAGGTCAGGTTTTCCTTTCCTTTACCTCCCATACCTCGTTGTTGTGTTGCGTTTTAAAAAAAAAAAAAAAAAGCTAGTTAGTGTGATAGTCTCCCCATCCTTCCCCCCACCTCGTTAGTTAGTCTGTGTGTGTGGTTGGGTCAGTAAAGACCATTTGTGCCTTCTTCCTTGGCATGGCTGAGCAGACTAAGTCTGTTTTTAGAAGTGCACAGAGTGTGGTCGCAAGCTGTCCCAAGCTGATGGCCACACTCTGTGCATTGTGTGCTTAGGGGTCCCTCTCCTTTCTACTGACTGCTCAGTTTGCACAGGCTTTAATCCAAGGGGCTTGAAAGACCACAAGGCCAAATTAATTATGAAGGGACTGCTTTCTGCTTCGGGGGTGGCTGTCCCCACGACTGCTTCAATCACAGCTGTGACTTCCTCTACTTCTTCTTTATCCTCCTCCCAGGCCAGGACTCATCCTCCTGACAAGAGGTCTGTGGAAGGGGAACAACCTAAAAAGGACAGGGACAAGGCGAGGAAGAGATCCCTGGACTGATCGGGTCTCTCGGGTCCTCCTCAGAAACTACAGGCTATTTCTAGGCCTAGCACTTCTCGGTTTTGATCACCTAGGTTCTCCCGGAGCCGGAGGAACCTAGACCTTCTTCAAGAGCCTAAGTGCACCGACATTCCAGGTCGGCATCAGTAGCATCATTGTCGTGCTCCACCAAAAATTTAAGCGAAGTGGAGATAGACAAAATGATGCGAAGATTCGTTCACACCCAGATCCAGATGGGAGTCTTGCCAGCCCCCTCTCACTCTGGAGCGTGGAGCTCGCTTTTCTTTTTCAACCCTATAACGTCTTCTCCGATCCGGCCCCCAGTATTGGAGTTTTTGAATCTGAGAGGTCTTGGAGTCAGGGGTCAGTGCCGATGGTACCTTTTACCTTGATGCCGGACATTACCTTGAGCACGTCGGATCCGACTAGTTCAGACCCGAGTAGCAATTGGAGCCGTAGTCTGGGTGTCGGATCCGAGATGGGGTTTTCATCGGCTCTGACCATGTCGGGTCACAGTCCTCCCCTCGGCA
This sequence comes from Protopterus annectens, assembly GCF_019279795.1. NCBI lineage: Eukaryota > Metazoa > Chordata > Ceratodontiformes > Protopteridae > Protopterus > Protopterus annectens. The sequence goes on along the minus strand of NC_056728.1, from coordinate 1,764,244,806 downwards.
TCTCTAGGTGCCTGTGGGCTTGGCCCCGATTCCTCATTCGGATCCGAGGAGAGCTGCTTCCTTACTGGTGTCCCAGGAGGCTCGCTCTCCTTCGGCATTCGATGTGGTGGAAAGGGTTCTCTCGAGTGGGTTGAGGCCCCTGACTATTTCTTCAGATTCTGCCTTGACTCCTTCAGCTTTGGGTGCAGCTTTGGCTATTTTGTCCACTCAGGGATGGCCCGTGTTTGATGTGCCTCAGGCGGTTCCTCTTGTGGAACAACAGGCAGTTTGTGAGTCCACTCCGGAGAGTCCCACCAAAGAGGCTCCTTAAAAACAGATATGCAAAAGGAAGCACCTAGACTCCTCCCCAGAGTCCCTCACCGAGGACACAGATTTGGAGGAAGGGGAAGGCTCCCCCAGATCACCCCTCGACAGTGTCTCCTTTGGAGACATCATGGAACTCCTGTGCCAACAGGGGGGGTCCACCCCTAAACCTACCTCGGACTCTGTGTTTCTGAAGACCTTCGGCACAGGCGTGTCTACTTCCTGGGTGTCCCCCACCCCACGGATTCTTTGGTGGACCTTATCACCACCCGGGCATAGAAGGAACTGGACACAGTACAGCCAATTCCAAAATGCCCAGATAAGATCCTAAGTCCCTTGGATAGGCCTAGTTGGACCAAGGGGTCCCCAGTAGATGCTATGGTGGTAGCAGCCGCCACCAAGAAAGAACTAGCACAAGAGAGTTCTACGGTCTATCCCCCGAGCGAGAGTCCAGGATGATGGATCATCTAGGGAAGCAGGTGTATGCTTCAGCCACCTTTTCCACAAGGGAGTTAAATTATTTGGCACACGTCACCCAACTGCAGTGTGGCCTTGTCAGGGAACTAGCTGAGTCGCCCCTGGAGTCCTTGTCACTGAAGGATAAGCACACATTCTCCGTGCAGATGGCCACTTTGTAAGCGGTATCTAACACGTCCATGCACCTCCTTTTGCATGCCATTGAAGGAGCATCAAGGGCGGCTGGGTCCGGCGTTGCCATGAGGCGACATGCTTGGCTCAGGCTGTGTCAGTTCACAGAACCTTTCAAGGTGTTATTTGCGAATATCATTTGTGGTGCGAATGTCATTTCAAGGTGTCACTTGCCCCTTATGATGGTTCTTCCTTGTTCAGGAAGAACGTTCTTGAGATGTTGGTCCAGAGTGAAAAGGACGGGAAGATGCTGTCTGCCATCTGGATCTGATTCTCTACCCCTCAAAGATCCTTCTCCAGGAATCAGCAAGGGCAAAAGAAGATGTGGTTCCAGAAGTCTCAGTATTCCCGGGACACTCAGGAGTCATCTTCCCCCAGAGGCAGAGGGGTTTGATAGACGCTGACCCAGAGGCAGAGGGGGTCCAAGGAATTTGGGGTCTTGGGAACCTTTCTCAGATAGGCCTGCACAGCAGCCCTGAGGGGTTGCCCGACTGCTCTACTCTGGAGGCAGTCGAGGGTCATCTTTCATTGCACCTAACGGCATGGGAGTCCATGTCATCAGACCGTTGGGTGCTTCAGATCATATCCAGAGGCTACTCCACCCCTTTTGTGGTATCTCCTCTTCCCCCAAAACATCTCCCAAATATGCCACCCACACAAAGGGAGGTAGCAGCGCTCTAAATAAACAAGCTGCTAAAGAAATGAGTCATCCATCCTGTCCCCCAAGATCAGTCCATACTGGGCATCCATTCCAGGTTCTTTTTGGTGCCAAAAAAGACAGGGGACCTAAGGACCTATTCTGGATCTTTCCACCCTCAATCTGTCAGTTGCCAAAGAGAAGTTCTGGATGGTTACATTGCAATCCATAGATTTGCCGTTGACGCATCCAATACATATCAGCAGGGCTGGCAGGGAGTCCCTCCTATGGTGGATGCACTCTTCGGAACTGGCCAAGGGACGCCCATTTATTACAGCTCCTCCTCAAGCCACAGTGACCACAGATGTCTCCCAACTAGGGTGGTGGGCATTGCTCGGGAAGGACCATCCAAGGCATGTGGTCCCCGAACGAGACCAAGCTGCATATCAATGTTCTAGAGATGAGGCGGTCCTTTTGGCATTGCAGGCTCTTCATGCCTTTCTCCCTCTGGGAACTACTGCAATTCAGTCAAACAACATGTCAATGGTCTGGTACATCAGCAAGCAAGGAGGGACCAGATCTTACCCCCTTTGTCGCGAGGTCATGAGAGTGTGTGAATGGGCGATTTCCACCAGCTGGTTTCTGGTAGCAATGCACATTCCAGGATGGTCCAACATACTGGAGGACAAACTGAGCAGGAATATTCTGATGCCTTACGAGTGGTCTCTGAATCCTTCTGTAGCGGAGCAGGTCTTCCTCGAGTGGGGTTGGGCTTGCTGCGATCTCTTCGCATCTCATTCCAACGCAAAGTGCAGTGAGCTCTTTGCTCTAAACCCCCCGCAGGGATGCTCTAGTCCATGCTTGGCCTCCCGGACTTTTCTATGCTTACCCTCTGTTACCTCTTATTTCGAAATTCCTCCAGAAGGCTCGCAGGCTGGGGAGCAAAATGATCCTCATTGCCCCGTTTTGGCCTCACCAGGTATGGTTTCCCTTCCTTTGGTCTCATCTTCTAGCTCCTCCATGGATTTTGGATCCGATTCTGGATCTCATCTCTCACCCTTCGGGGGTTCCTCATCCAAACCTGGACAGTTTAAAGATCACTGATTGGCTGCTCCAGTTCCCTTGATAGCTAGGACTCCTGGTTTATCCTCTCTGGTCAAGACTATTCTGGTGGCAGCTCACAAATCGTCTAACAGGAAGCTTTACCGTAGTAAATGGAAGCGTTTCTCCATCTGGGCTTCTCAAAGGGACCTGGACCCTTTCACAGCTCCGGTCCCAGTGGTGTTGGAGTTCTTGACGAATATATTCCATCAGGGTACTAGCTCTTCTACTGTAAAAGTTCAGTTGGCTGCCATTTCTAACTTCCATATTGGGGAGAACATGGTTTCTTTAGCATTCTCTAGACTTTGCAAAACATTTATTAAAGGTACCTTTCTTTTAAGACCCCCAGTGAAAGATCCTACCCTTCCTTGGAACCTTACTTTGGTTTGACAGGCTCTGGTTGCTCCACTCTTTGAGCCGGCTGCGTCAGTAGACCTAAAACTTTTATCTTGGAAAATGGCCTTCCTAGTAGCTATCACCATGACTAGGAGGGTTTCAGAACTTCAAGTGTTGTCTATCAAAGCTCCATATATGATTTTCCATAAGGACAGGGTGTCGCTTCGTACCAATCCATCCTTTCTTCCCAAAGTGGCTTCTGAAACCAATATTAACCAGACAATTAACTTGCCTGTTTTCTTCCCAAATTTTCAGAACAGGGTTGAATATAAATTACACTTGTTAGACGTATATAGACAACTAAGGTTTTACTTACACAGAACTGAGGCCTTTCTCAAGTCCAATCAGTTATTTGTGTCTTACTCTAAACCTTTTCTGGGCAAGCCAATCTCCAAGGTAACTTTGGCTCGATGGATCTCTTATTGAATTCTTCAGGTATACAAAGACAAAGGCATGTCACCTCCAGGTCAAGTAAAAGCACATTCTACCAGATCTATGGCTACCTCAGCAGCCTTTTGGTCCAGGGTGTCTCTGGATGATATTTGTTCTGCGGCTACTTGGTCCTCATTTCATACCTTTATTTCTCACTATAAACAGGACATGATATCTAGAGGGAGAGCATCCTTTGGCTCCATGGTGCTCCGGAATATCCTTCCATGAGGGCCACCCAGGTGTTTTAGTAGCTGGGGACTCTGTCCCACAGGTTGAAGAGCAAATAAAGTAAACTACTTCAGATAAAGAAGTTATGTACTCACCATAACTTTCCATCTGAGTAGTTGCACTACATTTGTCTTCAAGCATTCCTCCCTCCTTTCCCCGACTTTATCTTTATTTTATTACTCTGGTATGTAGGAGAGGGCACCTCTATGGCTCTCCTGCTTGTTAGGTTTTGTGAATAAGCTTTTGTAGCAAGGTCTCATTAGGTCGGGCTTGTTTATGGCGCAGGAAACTTGATCTGATGGAAGGAAGGAGATACAGGGGTATTATGGGTAAGGGGAGGAGCTTTGGAGCTCGGCTCAGATGCTAGTGAAGATGCCTTCTCAGATCCGATCCGGATCCGAATGCCCACAGGTTGAAGACAAATGAATTACAACTACTCAGATGGAACGTTATGTTGAGTACATAACTTCTTTTTTTCTTGCAATGCAAAGCTTGGACCCATTTCAGTAGCCTGGCACACTTTACTGCAGTATGAGTAGTTAGGAGGATGAGATGAGGTCCCTTCCACCCCAGCGCTAAAGAAGATTTGCACTGGAACACCTTCCATAATATATTAGAGGAAATTGTTGCAGGTGATGGAAGGGCCTCCTTGGTGCATTTATGAAAAGTCTGTAAGCTAGGAACAAGTTTTGAGCAATAATGCAGTAAAGCTTCATCAGTAAATATCATTTCACAATTTCTAACTGGTGGGGAAGGTGGTATTCTCATAGGATGACCCATAAGAATTTCATGATGATTTAATTTATGAGTAGTGTGTACTGTTCCTTGCATAGTCAATGAGGCAAAGCTCTGGCCATTTTAACCCTGTTTCACTAAAACTTTGCTAATTCTTATTTTAAGAGTCTGGTTAGACCTTTCAGCAAGACTAGATGAGTGTGGGTAATGGGGAAAATGTAACCGTAAAGAAATTTTTAACAAACAACACAATTTTTTAAATATTTCAGCAGTAAAATGAGTACCTCTATACCTCTATCTGAATTAATATTGTGAGGTATAACCAAATGTAGGAATAAATTACTTTAGCAATTTCTTCACTACTATTTCAGCATCATTAGTTTATGGAGAGGCTTCCACCCATGCACAAAAAAATCAGACAATAACTAAAATATATGAAAATGTAGCACATTTTCACATCTGGAGAAAATCTATTTGAACATTACAAAAGACCCCAAGGTGGGGCTAAAGCAGAAGCTGTGCTTTTTTACAGGAGGTGCAATATTATGTGACAAACAAATCTCACAGTTTACATAATGCCTAACTAGAAACTGAGAAAGAATGGCAAACTAATCCTGCTGAATAATAATAATAAGTCCTTGCTTACCAGTGTGATTCAGTAAGTGATATGCCCTTACCAAACAGGGTAGTATGGCCAAAAGTGCCACTATCCTGCCATCAGGGTATCTCCATATTAAATCACTTTGCCTTTTACAACCCGCACTGATTCACCTCTTTTTCCTAGCCTCTGAAGCTTCATTCTATAAAGTAATCAAATCATTATAATTACAAGGATTGCCGATGTTTGTAGATGCTTCCTGCACAATAAAAACGATTTTTTAGTGACAGTGATATCCAAACCAGCAGCTTGCTTTGCTGCATAATCTGGTAACTGGTTACCTCTCACAGTGACAGTGTCTCCTTTTATATGAGCTTGCACTATAACTACATCTAAAGACTTTGGTAACAGCAAAACATCTAAGTCTTTTACAAACTTTCCATTTCTTATTTCAGTATGTGCTGATGTCAGAAATTCTCTCTCTCTCCATAATTCCCCAAAGTCATGGGCTACCCCAAACCCATAGCGGCTATCCGTATAAATGTTCACAACTTTATCATTAGCTATTTTATAGGCTTTGGTTAATGCAATCAATAACGCAACTTGTGCAGAGGTAACCCCTTCCAGTCTTTCCTGACACAATACTGTATTTTCAGTACATATAGCAGTGCCTGCATTTCTGTCTCTTCACATACTCTATATACAAACAATTCCATTTCTGCATTGTCTATTGAAATGTCTCTCAAATCAAGTCTAGGAGAAAAGAAAGCACATGGTTAGTCAGTTATACAATCATGCAGTTCACAATCCCCTCATCATAGGCAGGAGGGATGCTGAGTTCAATACCTGGCATCACTCGGTGGTGATCAAAGGATTAAAAATGAACAACACTTCATATTTGGTTAACCTGGCAGCCAAAATATGCTGCATCTTAGATTTTAGCAACAGTGAATGTATGGGGAATTGCAACTGTAAGCTTGTGTCCTAGGACCAATGCGGCAGATTGTTTTACCATCGGTGCAGCTTCTGTTACTGCCTGCAGGCAGCAATGTAACCCTCTAGCCACTGGGTAAAACAATAAATTGTAATGTGCAATAGGTCTAAATGCATCACCATGCTTTTGAACTATCACCCCTGTTGCATCCCTCCTCCTTTTCATGATGGAACAAGGTGAAAGGCTTCTTATAATCTGGGTAGTCCTTAGGCTGGGGATGTAGCAAGGGCTTTTTTAAGAAAGTAAAAGCATTTTCTTCCTTTTCTTTCCAAGGCAATGACTCTGGTGTGTCTTGTTTGAGCAATTTCTGCATAATTTGGTACATCTAAATAAACACCACCTGCAGTGCAACAGTACATCTGTATTTACAAAGCAGATCCATACCCATTAAATTTACTGGAGCCAAAGTGCTTAACAGAAAAGCTCTCTTATTTTCAGTCAGTCCTAAAGAGATCGGGATAGGTTTAAGTACAGGGAAAACAAATGGAATGTTAGTGGCCCCCACTGCTGACACTTTTTCAGATGATACTGGAACTTCATCCTGGTCACTCATTTTCAGCACAGATCCAGTTGCACCAATGTTACTCAGAAACAGAATTTTTTTGTCCTACTTAACAAAAGTTCCTTCTTGATCTATTTGCATTAACACTCTTAGGTTTACCTCACCCCCCCTCCCCGAGTGTTGTCAGTGCATACCTCCTGTCATTTGCTACCTTTCTGGAGGTGGGGGTGATACAGAAACATTGAAAGTATTTTGATTTTGCCACTTCTGCATTTGCTGTTGTTGCTGTTGCAGATTAGGACATTCTCCATAGCAGTTTCCAATTTGTCCATAGTTATGACAAGCTCCCTTCCCAGCTTGATTTTGTTGAACATTCGTTGCTCTTTCTCCATAATATCTATATTGTCTTTTGACAAGTAAAGTGTACATTTTTACCAAGACACAAGATATTGTACCTCATCTTGTGCGATGCTCCCATCGCCATTTGAGTCAGAGGACAACGTTTTGGGGTGGACCGTACTAGAAGGTTTAGGTTGGGGGTGAGGCTGATGCTGACTGTGTGTGGGTGCAGAAGGGGTGGCATGTATAGATACACTTTTCCAAGGGGTTGTACACTGACCTGTCTCTTGTTGTGATGAGTAGGGGCCCTGATCGTTTCTGTAATGAGAATGAAGGAAAGCTGATCATACCCCCCTCCCCCCACAACCGTATGGTCATGTGAAATGGCTGGGATACAAAAGGAGCAGTTGGTACAGTATTACATGCTTTTACTGTGCTTTTAAGTTTTTAACTTGTAACAATTTCCCATTTGTATCTTTTAACCCCTTTACAGTGGATTCCTTGTCTCTTTCCAAAGTTTCAATTTACCACTCATTATAACTATTCCAGGTTTTATCTTATTAACCTTGTGTTCTAATTTTGTTTATAAATGTAGTATTTTAGTTTTATCAAAAGTTCCATTGTTAGGAAAGCATAAATCTAAGTTTGGTTTAGTTAAGTTTATGTCAGTATGCTATACACTGAAGATTTCTCCCCATGTTTGTGGTACATATAATGGGCTGGAGAATCTACAAATGGTTTGATGTTTTTACTGCCAGATTTATCCATAGTATAAAATGTGTTCACTGTTTTATATTTTAACTTTTGTGTCTGGTACCACAGAATACACTTAATCATACATTCACATTTATACAGACTGTCAGACATACACATCCATTGCTTGCAGGGCCCCTCCCTGCTGTGCATTTATGACTGAAACCCAATTCATTCTAAGTACTGGGCCCCTCTAGTTTAATTCATGTAACATATACTGTAATGAAACCCCACAGTTGTGAATATAAATCTTAACACAGAATGCATTCATTGACCAGTACAATAATAAATAATGTGCATACAATCTAAAGCTGCATTAAATCAATGAAACTCACAGGAACTCAAATACAAAATGTAAGTTAAAAATACGTAATGATATGGGCACCTAGTATTTGTCAAACAGATCCCTGCCAGAGGCTTCAGTGATATTATCCAAGCAAATAGATCTCTGTTAGGACCGAGATTCACAGCACCATCTGAAAAACAATATTTGTTTACACTCAGTATCAATGATTTATTAAGTTCAATACCCAAACTGTCAAATATTCTGGATGCAAACACATTATTTATTGGAATAGTGTTGTGATACAGAATATCGCAATATAGAGTGAGCTTCAGCCATATGCACAGATATGAGCCCTTTTATATTTTCTAAAATAGAAAAAACATACAAGGTTCAAAGCTTTTATAGCTATGATAAAAAATATACACATTTTCAAGGTAAAAGGAGTAAACAGATGCCAGTGGGAGGATAGCTTAAAATATTTCTCATTCTGTTATCTTGATATGGTTTTATGTGCACAGTTTCAACAAGCTTATCTCCAATTATGTGCCATGCAAGCACAGGGTACATACATTTTTTCAAGTTTGTATGATTAGAAGAAACATTTACCACCTGCTTGCTAAGCTCTAATAAACTTTAACAAAAGTCAAGCTTCTTTGTATGAGAAAGGAATATGTGAAAGCACTGCAGCAGTTTTAAGCTAGAAGCTTTATAAAACAAGTATTAAAGAAATATGTATCCACTACAAGACACATTTTTAAATGAGGTCATCCTGGCACCATATCCTCTGTGTGTGTGTGTGTGGGGGGGGGGGGCCTCGCTGCCCTACTACTGTTTTTTTCCTGTTACAGTCTGACTACTGGATCTAATTCCCACATATTCTTGTCTGCTGCATAGAGCACTGATGGGACTAATAGTCTTTACACCCTCGACCCAGAGAGTTTCCCTTACTTTCTTGACTCCGGCAGTGTTGCACTAGGGTGAGTCTCTGAGTCAGAGTGCTGGTGTCCAGGGGTAAGGGTCATCTCCTAAATTCTTGGATCTGTCCCTTCCCCTTGGTACCTTGGCACTCAGCAGCTTGGCAACATTATCTGCCTTGGAGCCACGTTGAGTCGATGCTGAGGGCACTCTATCAGCCCTGATTTTATCTTTGGCTTTCAAGACAATTTTGAGGGTTTTGTCCAGGTTGAGAGAGGAAGTGTCTCCACCATACTTGGATCCATCCCGACCTGCTGTAGATCTTGTTGCTGTATTCATTCATCCTCATCGACAGGGTCACTCTGCTTCCTTCAGCCTTGGGGGTGCTTGCCAGGCAAGCTCCCCATCCAATTTTGAGCCTTTTCTGGAAGTATACACAGTGGAGGTATCAAGGAAATGAACTTGTAAGAGGAGACATTTGGAGTGTTCACTAGTCAGTCACTGAAGACACGTTTCGATTAAGGAAGGAGAGAGTTTCACACGAACCCCTCCAGAGGAAATCTCTTTTGGAGACATTCTGATGTTAATGAAGGAAAGAGGGAGTTGGTCCTCCAAAGCTACCTCTCCAGAGCATTCTGTGTTCCTTGAGGTGTTCGGGGCTGACTGTTCTACCTCCTGGGTGGTTCCATTCACTGACGAACTGATAGACCTAGTTTCTTAATGAGCATGGAAGGAACTGGATATGGTGGAGCCAATCCCACAAAAAAGATATAACATTTTGGTAACCCCCAGGACTAGGTCCCACTGGATCAAGGGTCCCCTGATAGATGCTGTGATTCTTGTGGCAGCCAGAAGGAAGCAGCTCCAGGAAGAGAGCACATCTGTTCATCCCCAAATAAAGAATCTAGGGCTTTGGGCAGACTTGGGAAACAAACGTATGCTTCAGCAACTTTTGCACTGAGAATGCTGAATTGTCTACCTCCACCTAACACCCTAATAATGGGCGATTTCAACTACCCCACCATTAATTGGGAAAACTAGTCATGTACCAACTCTTGTGCTCAACGTTTTCTGGAATTGATAAATTCTAATGCCTTGAATCAACTTATCCACACCCCCACCAGGGGCAGCAATATCCTAGACCTGGTCATTACCAGCATGGGCAACCGATGTTCCACACCAGAGGTCAATTCCTCGTTGGTCAGATCCGACCACGAGCAAATCACCCTAGACATCCACATCCCAGCCCCACCCCCCACCCCCACCCCCATTAGGGAAACCACTGTAAAAAAATTCTCCAAAGCCAACTTCATGCTTCTTAAGACAGAAGTGGCAAACTTCACGACACCCATGCTGATGGACAGTAGAGATACGACTGCTGAATCCTATACAGTTGTACTTTATAAGCACTTACACGAGTGCATGGATTGTGCAATCCATAACAGAACCAAGATGCTATCCTCCAAAAAAAGGAAGCCAATCTGGTGGTCCCCTGCTATAAACAAATTCTGTAACAGAAGAAAGAAACTGTCGCAAAAAAGAGTAAAATCCCATGATTGGAAGAACTCCATGGTCAGCCTCAGTAAGTAGCTGAGATCCCTCATAAAATCCTCCAAAGCTAGTTACGAAAACAAAATCGCCACTGATTCTAAAGACATCCACAAAGCATTTTATAGCTATGTCAAGAATCTCAATGGCAACACTCAGATATGCTCTGAGTTACAGCACAATGGCACTAAATATACAGAACCAACTGATATTGCCAACATCCTGGCAGATAGGTTCAGTGCTAACTTTACCCCTCTCTAATCCCCTAAAGGGCCCATCTCTATACCAGAAGAATGTAAAGTACCTGTAATCACGGCTGCACAGGTAAAAAACACACTCTCCAAAGCCAAGAACACAACATCCATGGGACCTGACAACATCTCAGGCTGTGTTCTACATGAACTACAGAATGAACAGGCACCCCACCTAAGTACCATGTTCAATCATAGCCTCACCTCAGGCTTTGTGCCCACTGAATGGCGCACAGCAACAGTTATCCCACTCCACAAAGGGGGAGCCACCACGGTCCCCCGGAACTACTGCCCCATTAGCCTGACGAGCCTGGTCTGCAAGGCTATGGAGTGTATCATCATGGAACTTATAAACAATGACATTGGTAATCTCCAAACTCTGGACCCTACCCAGTTCGGGTTTGCAAAAGGCAGATCATGTCTCCTAAACCTGATAGACTTCTTTGAAGTGGTCACCAAAGCTGCAGATGAGGGTAAGGTGGTACACACATCCTATCTAGATCTCGCCAAGGCTTTCGACACCATCCCCCACTCTGGAATTATAGACAAACTCACTAAACTAGGTATACATTCCTGTGTCACAAGATGGGTTGCCAACTGACTCACTGACCAAACCCACACTGTGAAAGTAGCAGACTCTAAATCCAACTTTAGATCAGTGACAAGTGGAGTACCACAGGGTTCAGTCCTATGTCCTCTCCTGTTTAGTATCTACTTCTCTGAAGTACAGGTTAACACAGAAGGTCTTTGGCTAACAAAGTTCGCAGATGACTGCAAACTAGGAGCTATAATCAAATCTCTTAACGATGTGGACATCCTACAAAAGGGCCTCACTGAGACAGATGCCTGGTGTCAAAGCCATGGCCTCAAGCTCAATGCCAGAAAGTGCATTGTCATCCCTTTTGGTAAAAATTCTGTACCCATGAACTACCACATAGGCGGTAGTCTATTTAACACCGAAAGTGTGATAAGAGACCTTGGGACACAGGTGGACAGTAGTCTCTCCTTTGATAATCACATCGCCACAGTGGTCAGGAAATCCTTCTACGTGGCACACCTCATCACAAAGCGTTTCTCATCCAGGAAAAAAGAGGTCATTGTTCCCCTGTACTCATCACTCATTAGACCCATTATAGAGTTCATCGCCCCTTTTGGTATGTACCGCACAAGACATCTACAACAACTGGAAAGGCCATAGAAATACCTCACAAAGAGGATTACCGGCCTCAAACAGATGCCCTACGCAGACCGTCTCAAAAAACTCCAGCTTTACTCTGTTGCATATCGCCTACTCAAAGGCGATCTCTGCCTAACATACAAAGCTATGTCAAACCCAGAGCTGTTGAACATGCACCACGTAAAGAAATCCCAATCCCTCCGAGCTACACACTGTAGGGACATAAACCTTGTCACCACAATAAACAGAACATGCTGGAGGGATAGATTCCTGTCTCAGAGACTTCCCATACTCTGGAACAAACTACCTATCTATATCAAACAAAGCTCCTCATTAGCACTCTTCAAGAAAAATCTTGATGATTGGATGGGAGATAGGAAATTCACCCCGGGGATCACTTCTGTGGCTCTGCTTGACAGGGGCACAGGAAAATAATTTTCTTGGGTGGCAAAAGCCAGGGTACCATTTGGCTAGGCTTATATAGTCCCTAGGGCCAATAGCCTAGTACCTATCTATGACACTTTTTCAGAGGAACTTGACAAAGGAAGTCAGTGGAGTCCCAGTTGTCTACCATCCAGTCCATGACTAATGTATCCATCCATCTGCTTTTAGTGCAGCTGGCTGTACAGCCAGGGCAGCAGGAACTAGCATTGCTGTTTGTCAGCATGCCTCGATGCACCTATGCAACTTTGCAGAAGGCTTCAAGATGTCCGTCATTAATGTCTCTTTTGATGATTTGACCCTGTTTGGACTTAAAGTGAGGGGAAATGCTTACCAGGACCAAGCAAGAATGTAAGACCTAGTCTAAAGTTCAGATATGCTTTTCCACCTCACAAACCAAAAAGTAGGAAAAAGCTTTGGTTTTGAAAATCCCAGAGTTTTGGACAGGATGCTTCTGTGGACAACACCCCCCAAGGCAGGTTACCTTTAATGGATGTCACCCCTGAGGCAGTGGCAGACTGTAAAATCAGGTGTTTTGTGGACCTTCCATGAAGAAGCTCTATCAGCACTCCTGAACAGTTGCCTGACTACCACACACTGGAGGCAGCAGGGGGAGCACTTATCCTTGTGCCCTCATGCATGGCAGGCTTTCAGTCGAGATTCATGGGTGCAGAGGATATTCACCACAGGCTGCCTTATTCCCTCTGTTCTCCTCCATAGAAAAAGAAGAAAATTCTTGACATACCACCCAGTCCGATGGAATTTGCAGCAGCAGAAGTAAGAAACCTGCTAGAAAAGAGAGTATTCCAGCAGGTCTCTTCCAGACCAGTCAAGATCCAGAATCTATTAAAGGTTCTTTTTAGTTTCAAAGAAAACAGGGGACCTAAGGCAAGTCAGTCAGTTCATGAAATGTTCAAAATTCTGGATGGCCATAGTATAATCAGTTCTAACTCTTCTGAGGAAGAACAACTGGATGTACTCCATAAATTTCCAGGATGCATGCTACCATATCAGGATAGCAAAGCAGTCCAAGAGATTTCTCTGTTTCTGGCTGGGATCCAGTAATTTACAATTCGGAGTACTGCCCTTCACTCTCATTACAGCCCCCAGGGTGTTCATTAATTGCACAGCAGTGATAGCAGTGTATCTCAGGCTGCAGGGGTTGCAAATGTTCCCATATTTGAACATTAGGCTCTTTACGACACCAGCCAAGACTTTACTAGTTCGTGCAGGGACTTCTCGCTCCATAGTTGGGAATTACTATCAACCTTGCTAAGAGACACCTAACACCAGCGCAGAAGATAGAGTGTATCAGATGCCACCTGGACACAAATTCTCAAATTCCTGCAATCCAGAATATTGTCCCAGCATCAGGTAGCTTCAGAGGTCTTTCACCACATACATGACTTATTTCTGCTTTTGGACTTTACGCGTGCTTCAATTACACTAGTTCCATAAGCAAGGAATTACATGAGTCCTGCAATGGACACTGACTGTTCAGTGATCCTTGTTGTCACATTCCTGTTATGCACCAATAAATCTCACACCAGTATGCAGGAAAGGCATCAATTGGTGGTTGGCGTCCCCTATAGTGTCATTTGTTCAGCTGTTCTTCCCACCACCTCCAGTAGCCACTGTAACTATAGATGATTCCCTTCTGGGGAGAGGGTTCCATTTCAAGGGGAAGACTTTTCAAGATTCTTGGTCATCAACAGAGGCCACTCTTCACTTCATTGTCTTGGAGATGAGGATATTCTTCCTAGCACTAAAGGTCTTTCAGGACTCTGTCCCAAAGAGTGTGATCTCCATCCAGATGGACAATATCGTGGTGGTCTGGTATATCAGCAAGCCAGGAGTAACGTGGTTATATTCTCTCTGCCAAAGAGCCATGAGAGTGTGGAAATGGGCAATGTATTCCTGTCACTTTCTAGTTGCAGTGCACATCCCAGGGACTTCCAGTATTCTGACATAAACTGAGCAGGTCTTTTTACTGCCCCACGAGTCATCCCTCACTCAGACAGTGTCGACTCAGATTATCAGTCACTGTGGCCAACCGTGCTGCAGTCTTTTTGTTTCAGATCTAAATAATGAGTGCAGCAATGACTTTGCCCTGATCCCTCCACAGGGAAAAGGACAGAGTCCACAATTGCCCCCTGAGCTTGTTTTATGCCTTTCCATCCTTTGCTCTGATAAAGTTTCTTCAGAAAGCAAGATGGTACAAAGGCAGTTATCCTCATTACTCACTTTTGGCCCTGGCAGGTTTGCTTCCCCTTTCTCTGAGCTCATCCAATACATCCACCTTGGGTGTTGGACCATTGTCCAGACCTTCTGTATCACTCATCCGGTCAACCTCACTGGGTCCTGAGAACACTGAAATTAACCACATGCTTTCTCCAATTTTAATGGTGGTCAGGGATGCAAGGTTGTCTGCCCCAGTTATTCAGATTTAATCCTTCTTATAAAACCCAAATACCAGTAAAGTTTATCTTAGCAGATGGAAATGATTTACCATATGGGTTTCCTCCAGAGGTTTAGACCCTTTCTCAGCTCCTCCTATTTTGGCAGAATTGTTTCAGAAAGGATCCAGTTTTTCAGCTATTAAAGTAGTTAGTGAACATTTCCAATTTTCATGTGGGGCAGAATCAGACTTCTCTTGCCTTTCTAAAGATTTTTCAAGGCCTTTTTGAATGGAACCTTCCTTTTAAGACTGCCCCATCAGGGATCTTGTTCTCTGTTGAGATATTACTGTCATGCATTGACAAAAGCTCCATTTGAGCCTGCTTCTGTGTGGATCTAAAATTTATTTCTTGGAAGACTATTTTTGGTGGCTGTCACATCTGCAAGGAGGATCACGGAGTTGCAAGCCTTACCATGCAAACCTCCATATTTGTTTTTTCATAAAGAGAGACTTTGAGAACAGATCACCACTTTCTTCCAAAGGTGGCCTCTAAAGTAAACCTTAATCAAACTGTCAGTCTGCTGTTTTTTTTTCCCCAAAGGTATCAAACAAATGGGGATATACCCTACATTTGCTAGACATTTATCATCAACTCAGGTTTTATTTACACAGGACAAAGGATAGCATGTCTGACAACTTTTCCATGCCTGTTCAAAAGCTAAGTTTGTTTAAGGAGTTTCTAAAGTAATACTAACCAGGAGAATTTATGACTGTATTTACTTCTTTATAATAACAAACAAACAAAAATAGGACTGGCCTTAACATGGCAAACCTAAGGCTGATTCTGCCAGAGCAGTGGCTCCCTCCACTTTATCAGTAGAGTTCACACTGAGATTTATGCTGCAGCTGCTTGGTCTGCAGATCATACCTTTGTGTTACATTACAAGTTGGATGTGTAATTCAGATCCCATAATCCTTTGGCTTTACCACTGTCAAGAATATCTTTCCTTGATACTACAGGGCTTTTATGGTTTTCTTGAGAATCTTCCCCAGTTGTTGAATCACATGACAAAGACAACATTGGATACAGAAGTTATGTACTTACATAATGCCAGATCTGTGTTGTCTTGTTTCTTCAGGTTCAACATTACTCCTTCTGTCCCACATCCTAAATTGTCATTCTCTGAGTATCGGCCGGACTATTGGACCAGACCAGGAGCCTTGTCACTTGGATAGTCTTTTTCACTTTTGCTACTTAAGTCATATTTGTCAGATAAGGTGATCAGATAAGCCTGCTTTGTTACCTAGTAGAGATTTATAACTATAAGCAGGCAGACTCAATCTGAGGCAATCTAGGGATCAGAGTGATTTTTGAGTAAGGGGAGGAGTCACAGCCCTTGATTCAAACTCTTGAAAACTGATGAGGCTGAATGACAATGGAGCTGATAACCCAGTTGTTGAACTGGACAAATCAAGACAGCACAGATCTAGCATTATGATAAGTGTAAAACTTTCATTTATATGACAGGAAACCTTGTCCAGCTTTTAATCAAGCTTATAGAACCTATAAGAGAAAAGGGCATTTTACAAAGCTGTGTAAAAACAGAAACAAGAATGTCCATGCTATTGAACATAAATATGGAAACTCGCAACTTGTGAGTAGTGAAGTGAAAAGACTTGATAGTGTGAAGTCTAAATGTGCAACAGAGACATAGTTAACATACCTATAGTGATTATTTGGTAAGTTACAATTCACTGCTAACTAAACAGTAGCATGACCTGAAATGTGTCTATCCTTTATTTGCAATATCAAGAACCATATCTCTTAAGCCATCTTTAATAAAGGCCATGTCTGATTTACTATGCTATGTGATGATATCTCTTGTATATATAAACTATTTGATCTGGCTGTTCCTCCATAAATCAATGTATTATTCATTAACATCTCATCTTTTCGTACTTCTACAGATTAGTTATGATATTCTAGTTTACCAAATGCCCTCTCTTGACTTGGATTTAGGATTAAATTGAAGTCTCTTTCATGAATCTAATTTACATGCTTTTTTTCTTTTAATCTTTTCCTGTTCATTGAAAAAAATTGTGAAAAAATCATGATCATCTTTGGTACATATAGATTTAGTTTTCCAACAAGAGCTTTTTATTTTATCATAGAGTATGATCCATCAGTCCTTATTGTGGACAACTTTACCTCTAATTAGACTTAAATTCTCTGTAAATCGAATAACTACAATTCTTGTATCCTCTTTAACTCAGCTGTCTGTCTAAACTTCCCGAAAATAGTCTTTCAGCCACTTGTCTTTAATTTGTTCTGTCAGATTTTTCTTTTATAATAAGATAGACTTGTGATTCCCTACACTGGCCCAGTAATCAAGGAGCCTCAATCCTCACCACTGGTAACAGCTAGGGGGTATACACATTGGGAGGATGACAAGTACGCACACAATAAAGTGCAATTTCCCTTAAGAGCACACAGAGATCACAGTCAGTCTGGGACTGGTTTCCCCTCTTTCTCCAAATCCCCAATAAGACTCCCCACTGGCACAGCTATAGGGTTGAGATCTCACCCAAGTGGCCAAGCTAAGACCTCCAGCACCCTCTCCGTCCAACCAGTGCTTCATGTCCCTGCCCAAGTAGATGACACACACACAGACACACACACATTGAGATTTGATTTGTACACAAACACACACCTGGGAAAGGCTGGCACAGGTTTACTAGCAATGCCCCATTCTGCCCAGACTATAAGGTAGTTCCAGCTGCCACCAGCAAAATCTTTATCAGCTACTCTAAGGCCCTTAGCAAATGGTGTCCAATCCTACTGTGTGATGTTCCTATTAATCCAAATGGTAGTCTGACCAAGCTAGGCTATTAGGAGTGGCCTGTACAGTGTCACCAAATACATATGCAAGTACTCTAAGAGCTTAAATATGTCTCACAAATATCAGCCACAAAGATAGGTGTAAATATATTTAATAATAAATAAAAAAACAAGACGATACTCAGTAACTTAACAGAGTAACTTCAGAGTTCAGGATCACAGGACATCTTGTAAAACAACATTGCAGGACAGTCTCAAATAAATAAGAAAACATCTAAACTAATCTTTACTATATTCCTAGCTATATCTAAAAAGAGTTTCAGATAGTGATGGGTGGATGTTCTTGCTAGGTCCAAGACAAAATACAAAATGAACAGTCTCTCTCCGAGTGAGTTCTTAAATTAATATCAAATATTACTGCTGGGCTAGCTTGGATGACATCACTTTTTATCACCTGACTTTACTTCCCAATCTAAACCCTAGTGTCCAGCATTTAACATCTCTGTGTGAAAAATACATATCTCTCAGGTGTTTGCTCAGAACTGGAAGTCGTAAAACAATAAAACACTTCTTACATTTTAAACCTAGTAATTACGTCTCTCCAAGACAATACAAAAAACTTCTAGCTCTAGACAGTGTGTCTGCTACACTGAAACTGAGAGATAACTTCTCTTGTTTATGGCTAAGCTATAAAGTAACTTAACCTCGACTATTCTTAAGTTTTGCAAGTTAACCTTTTTTATGTTCTAGCTTCTACTGTTAAAACATACATTTGCTTAGGTATATAGTTTATATGCATTTCTGTTCTAAGTCAGCAGGGCATGCTGTGGTTACATTTGAGCTGAGTACATAACATACAGTTCTGTATAAATCATATCAATATTCACAAATGGCACAGAATTATAAACTCAAGCTAGTTCTTCAAGTCACCCTTGAGAAACGTTGCTTGAGAGCATCGAGCCTATCTGGGAATACCATACCCCATTCCCTGTCTTGAGAACCCATCTCCGTTGGCATTGCTAACCCCACTGCGGTGCTGCACTGTCATGTCATATGCTTGCAACCCTAGGCTCCACCTTAGTAACTTGGCATTTTGCTGGCTGGTTCAGTGTAGCCATGTTAAGGGATTGTGGCCTGTAACTACAGTGAATTTCTTTCCATACTGATAACGCTGAAGTTTCTGCAGTGTCCACACGATGGCTATGCATTCCTTGTCTACAGCTGCATAGCATGCCTCCCTGAGTTGGAGCCTACAACTGAGATAATATCACTGGGTGCTCTTCTCCCTCTGAGGAAACCTGGCTAAGTACAGCCCCCACCCCTTGGTTTAAAGCATCCACCTGCACAACAAATTCATCTGGACTGGCTAACACATGGGGTCCTCCCAAAACTTCTGGAATGCCTATTCACATGCTGGGGTCCACACTACCTTATCTGGCTTGTTTTTCCTTGTCAGGTCTGCGAGGAGAGCAGCTATGGTACTTTAATTTGAGACAAACTTTCTGTTGTACCCTGCTGTCCCTAAGAATGCCCTCACCTGGTTTTTGGTAACAGGGGCAGGCCATGCCAGAATGGCTTCCACTTTGGCATGTTCTGGCCTGATCTTACCACTCCCCACTCTGTGTCCCAGGTAGGAGACCTCTGCCATATCTACCTGATATTTGCTGGGCTTAATGGTCAACCCTGCCCTCTATAGTCTGGCCAGCACCTCCCTGAAATGCTGAATATACTGTTGCCAGGAATGGCTGTAGATGGCAGTATCATCTAGGTAAGCAAGAGCAAAATCTCCTGCTAGGATTTGATCTACCAGCCTCTGGAAAGTCGCTGGGGCATTTTTTATCCCAAAGGGCATCTTCGTGAACTCATACAAGCCAAAAGGAGTCACAAATCTGACCTCCCTCTAACACTGGGAGTCAAGGGCACCTGCCAGTAACCCTTGATAAGATCAATAGTGGTAAGATACTTAGCTCCATCCAGCTGCTCTAAGGCTTCATCTGTCCTAGGCATGGGGTAAGCATCTGACTGTGTATGACTATTTAATTTCCTGTAGTCCACCCAGAACCTGGTGCTGCCATCCTTCTCTGGTACCAGCACCACTGGGGAGGCCCGCGGAATGCTGGAGACTTTTTAACTCTCTAAGGCACCCTATAAGGGCCCTGCTTAATAGGCCTTTGGGGTCCTGTAGCCACATGGTGCTACACCAGGTGGGTGCACCCTGATTTCCCAGTGAACATGACCCCTCCAAGCCTTGTCTTGAGGTTTAGGACATATGCCACAACAGACTCCTTGTGGGAATCACACACACCCTCCCACTCATCTCAAATCAAATCTGGAGGACCCCTCACCCTATGCCCATACAGCAACTCAAAGGATGAAAAGCCTGTGGATTCCTGGGGAACCTCTCTGTAAGCAAAGAACAGATGGGGCAAATATTTGTCCAACTCCCTCTTGGAGTGGTCTGCAAATGCCAGTAACATGGACTTGAGTGTAGAGTTTAACCTCTCAACAAGACCATTAGTCTGGGGATGATGGTGGGTGGTCTTTAGGTGTTTCACTCACAGTGCTTCCACAGACAAGTCAGCAGTTCTGATGTGAAATTGGCACCCCTGTCAGTCAGTATTTCTTTTGGGAAACCTACCCTGCTGAAAATCTCTAACAAAGCATTTGTCATCTTTTTTGCCTCAATGGAGGACAGAGCCACTGCCTTGGGGTATCTGGTAGCATAATCTGCTAATACTAGGATATACCTTTTGTCTGTGGAACTTGGGGTACTCAGAGGCCCCACAGTATCCATAGCTACCCTCTAAAATGGCTCCTCAGTCACAGGCAAAGGTGTCAAAGGAGCCTTCACCTTGTCTCCTGCCTTGCCTATCTTGTGGCACTGCTCACAGGTCCTGCATTACCCTGTTACATCTCTGGAAATCCCAGGCCAATGAAAGTTCTGCATAATACGTCTCTTTGTACATTTTATGCCCATATGACCTGCAGAGGGAATATCATGGACTATGGCTAGAAGTGCTAGATAGTAGGCTCTGGGCACTACCATCTGGCCTATTCTCTCACCCTCTAGCTCTCTCTCAGGGGTCCACTGTCTATACAGTAACCCTTTGTCCCAGTATACAGACTCCCCCTTCCCTTGAAAGTCAGGTGCCTCACTAACTACCTCCCTTAGGCCTTGTAATGTAGGGTCTGAGAGCTGAGACTGTCTCAGCTCTCTCTTGGTAACCTTTCCCAGCTCCCCTTCCAGAGGAAGTCTGGCATCCTCTGACAGTGTTGACTCACTGTCAGCCTTTGTTACTACTACTCACCTCTGCCCTTGCAGTCACTCTGTCCAAGGGAACATCAGTACCCACAATCAGCTGTTGCTCACCTTCAGTCTCACTGCTACAGGGTAGCTCTCTCCCTGAAGTAACCAGCTCACCAGTCCTGGCTGCAAGTGTGCAGTCTGTCTGGGTCTCCCCCAGGCTACCAGACACACATGCTCGTCTCCAAGCATGACTGTGTGTAACTGCATGCACACAGGGTACTGCATTATTAAATCATTCCCTTACAGGACATCTGCAAGGATATCCTCAAACACACCTACATGCTGGCTTCCTTTTCCACCCTCCCAGTTAAGATGACTCCTAGCCAAAGGTATTTGGAATGGGGTCCCTCCTAAAGCTCTGACTGGAGTAAACTGGGCTGTCAATGTCACAAGCCTGACCATGTTCTCTCTTTGGCTAACATCTTAGCTTAGCATTTAGCACAGAGGATTAAGGTTCTGAATTGTTAACATCTGCTTCCTGTAGTCAAGAGTATAGACTGTGATTTCTTCCACCTCCATCTTCCTATCGTGTGACTATGAGTGGTCATTTAACCAGACAGTGGTCCCAGGTTGCCCCTGAAAAGAGACACTTTGTGCAATGGCTTACATGGCTAGCAAGTAGATAAATTAAATATTTTTTCTTTCAGAATGATTTGAAATGCCCCCCAGTATTCCAAGAAATGAAACGTTTTTTTTTCGCGTTCTTTATTTGCCTGCCTAAAAACCTTGTTAACAGTGCCCCTTGATAATATGAAATGGACACACCTCCATGAGCTAAGGGATTTCCCTTTTTGACCTCAAAGTCTACATTCAGACACCTCCTCAATTGTTTAGTTGGTCTAGGGAGTTATCCTACTCCTCAAAACTCAGAACAGTAATAAAAATAGTGCAGTTTACATGTTTGAATGGGAATATTTTAACTTGTATAAGCCTGAACATGTATATCTACAAAATGCAGTGCAGTTATTTTGTCAGTACAATATGTTTTACCCATATATTTCATGATTAATTTTCTAAATGTGATTTATTTCAACCAGACTGTGCTTGGAAATGGTCATTCCTGATCAGGATACTACCTCAGCAAAATTAAACAAAATAAATAAATAAGTATGTAAAGTTAACACCCAAAAACAGAATATGATGTACCTGTTACCAGAAAGCATCTGCAATAAACAAGTCTATGTGGCAAGATATATTACATGTAGAAACTCCATAAGCTTCATAGCAGCAATACTAAAATGTTAATAATGTTTAATTGTTCACTATTATAAGCAGCAAAGCATACATTAAGATTTTTTTCATAAGTATATAAGTGTGTTGTCCCTTTGAAGATGTGGATTTGCTAGATAACGCAAACCAAAGTGTAGTTTATTTCACAATATGCAGTTGTATAAATTTAACACTGTAAGCAGAATAAAGTACACAGCCGTATCAGCAAAAAACTGTAACAAGATATTTCTATACTGTAAGTTTTATAAAAGTGTAATAAAAAAAATCTCTATATGTTTCATAACATGACTTCTAACCTAAATCAGTAGTAAGCATCAGTATAGCAAAAGCTTTAGTATACATTTACATAAATATATAATGAATGAAAAAAGCTGCTGTCACCTTAAAACATGCTAGCTTGCTGCATCTAAAGATACAGTTAGCATAAGAATAACACTCCTAACAGAATATGATGCACTCCTTATTAGTGAAAAAAAAAACTGCAATGTATATTCTGTACTACATTTTTAAAGTGCAGTGGAACTCTCTGTGTATTATAAAACAACACATTATTGTATTTGTAGTATTGCTAAAGCATTCAGTATTGTAAGCAACTAGTAATAACATCCAGACGTTTTGGCTTTTACTTTCAGATTTATACAGCTGTAACCAGCATTAGGTTTCAGATTGGGAATTGCTTTAAATTAAATTAAAATCTCTTCAGAAAAAGCTTTAAGTTGCTGACTAACAGGTTTCGAATATTAAAAAGCATGTTGTGAAGAATTTGACACCCATTTATCAATAAGTTAAGTGACTAAAATTTTAGCAGCCTCTAGAGCATTTTTATAAGTAATCTTGAAATCACTTGCATTCAAAAAACTATTTTCATCAGACGTATTTATAAGATTTGGCTCATAAATAATTCTTTATATGACAATTTAAAACAAATTAAACTGTATAGATGGAAACCAGGTTAAACTCCTTTTGATGTGTACAGTCACGGACAGCCAATTTCTTGAAGAAGTACAGACATAAAAAGGAACTTGTCTAGGGTATTTTCTTTCTAAAAGATCACCCTATTAAGCTCAAAATCATGACAAGTATATATATTTCAGTCGTATATAAAATGAAAGCTTGTAAGTGGTTTTCTTTGTATAAATATAAATAATTTCAGTAAATGAACATGCATAGTCTCCTTCCTGTATTACCCATCTGTTACTTCTTTTCCTTGTTTCCTCGTATTATCAGGTTTTGATAAGCCATTTGCTGTTTAATAGTACTCATCATCCATTTAAAACATCAGGGTATAAAGTGAGGTTGGTATTACACATTTACATAATTCAGCTTTGTATGGATAAAGGTGCCCCTCCATGCCTGAATTATTTTTATAGAAGAAGTCAAACAGTTTGATTGTAAGATTCTTTTGTAGTAATCCTGTGCCTTTCCTGCTTGTATTTACCAGCCACTATTAGTTTGGTAAGAATGCAGCAGCATTATAAGTTGTCTGGATATTTTCTTTCCTTTTAACTTTCTTCCCACTCTGTAAATTCTTTTGTTTCCACTACTAAGTTCCTTTAGCAAATGCAATACATCCTATTTTTTTTTTAATGAAAGGCAAACATTCACCATCTCTTACTTTTTCAGGTATCTCAAAGACTCTTTTATGTTCCATGTTCTATCCCTATTCACAGCATCACTATTTTATTATTCTTTTTAATAACTTCATGCAGTTTGTCAGTGTCATTTTTCCTGTCTTTACTCTTTCAGGATTTCTTTGTCTTTTTAAATTCTATTATTTCAGAGTTTACCGCATTAACTTGATATCTCTGGCTAACTGAAGATTTTCTATCCTGTGTCACATTTGTTTCCACAGTTCACATATTTTTTTTTAAAAGGGCGATTAGCTTATCCTAAGAAGATTCCTTAAAATGTCTAAGTTCACTTTCTTCTTCTTCTCCATAACTAAAAGTATACGATTCTTCAAAAATTCAATTGATTTCTTCACAGAACTGAATTCTGACAGCCGAACTATGGATTTATACTTACTAACATCTTGAAGGTCATCTGCTTCCCTGAAATTATGCCATTCATAAAAGAAAATGTTTCTGAGTATTGGTTCATTCCAGTGGGATAACCAACAAGAATGCCATCACATACAGTCCAGCACCACTGTCGTTGGCAACACTGTGATTCTCTTGCCCTGCTTCTGTGTTACTCAGCAGACATAGCTGAATAACACTCCTTGAAGGCTACAGCTGAGACGTCAGAGGAAAATAACTTGTTACAATAAAACTTTTGGATCACTGTCTGGTTGTAATTTGCTGTTTTTTGGTGCCTGGTGGTTGCTATAGCTGAATAACATATTAGAACAGCATTAAGAAAAAAAATATTTCCATGATAAGAATATCTCCACCTGAAGCAGAGTCTTTTATGGTGCAGACAAAACCCAGTACTGCTGTGTCTGATAAGACCCACCCCACACAGTGATGCTGCTGAGCCCCTACAAGTGGCACACAGCACCAGAGCCATTCTTTACAATAGCATGATAATGGCTCCAGGTCTACCATCATGGCCAGAGAATGAATTGTTCCCAGACATCACTGCAGGCCACAGTACAGCAGTAACTGGAAGCTCAGTAAGGTATATACTGTACCTCAGTAAGCAGTTACTTATAGCTGATTATTAACATTTAAGATATCTTACTGAGCTGCCTGTCATGCCATACAGTGCTTCCCTGCATCCCAAGCACAGGCGCAGCTGGTACCCAGTGGGTGTTGTAGGTCCTCCTGTGTATCATCAAGCAAACAGGATTGCTTTTCTGTGCCACTGCATACTACCCTAATCCATGTTCATGAATTGGGGTAGTCCATGAAGAAGTACAAGACGTACTGCACAGGATGCATTTAGACGTCAGTAAATACCTGGGCCAACTATTAACTCTGCAGGTTACTCGGCAAATCCCTATATGTCAACAAAGACTGTTGGGGTGAGAAAACTTAGCAAATAGGTCCATAGAGTTGATTGTTGGTCTTGTGGCAACCTAGCCTTCAAGAAGCTTGAGTGCTGTAAACCAGTGTTGACAGACCACAATAAATCATTTCAAAAATGTTCCCACCTTTAATGTGACCTATAACCTGTACAATTCAAGTGAAAAAACAACAAATCTGGCAGGGGAAAAATATAAAAAATAAAAAAACGTACAGTAAGCTGGTTGCGTAACTGTGCATACCCTTAAGCTAATACTTTGTTGAAGCACCTTTTGCTTTAATTATAAGACTCAGTCTTCTTGGGTACACACCTGCCATCAGTTAAAGAGACTCTGATTAACCCCAAATAAAGTTCAGCTGTCCTAGTGGGATTTTCCTAACATTTACAAGTGCCTGCTACAGCAAAAGCCATGGTTCGCAGAGAGCTTACAAAGCATCAAATGGATCTCATTGTTGAAAGGTATCAGTCAGGAGAAGGGTACAAAAAAATTTCCACAGCAACGGGCATATCATGGAACACAGTGAAGACAGTCATCAAAAAGTGGAGAAAATATGAGACAACAGTGACGCTGCAAAGAACTAGACCTCCCTCCAAAACTGATGAAAACTGGTCAGAGAGGCTGCCAAGAGACCTACATCAGCACTGAAGGGGCTGCAGGAATTTCTGGCAAGTACTGGTTGTGTACTACATGTGACAGCAATCTCCCGTATTCTCCATATGTCTGGCCTATGTGGTAGCGTTGCAAGGTGGAAGCCTTTTCTTACACAGAAAAACATCCAGGCCCAGCTAAAATTTGCAAAACAATACATCAAGTCTCCCAAAAGCATGTGGGAAAATGTGTTATAGTCTGATGAGACCGGGTCTATATTAGAACATCGAAGTTTCAAAACTTCGAATGTTCTAATATCGAACCCTATTCAGCAAAAGCTGAAAATATCGAAGCAGCAGAACACCGAATTTTTTCCTAGGGAAAGAATTCGGTTGTCCGTTTCTGTTGCTTCAGTATTTCCAGCACTGTAGTGGAAAGTTATGGGTCGGGTTCAGGTAAGTGTGCGATTGAGTGCGGGTTAGGTTAGTTAGGGTTAGGGTGCAGGTTAGGTATGTGTGCAGTTGTGTGGACGTGAGGATTAGGGCGGGTTAGGTGAGTTAGGGTTAGGTGTGTATGCGATTGTGTGGACGTGAGGGTTAGGTCAGGTTATGTGAGTTAGGGTTAGGGCGCGGGTCAGGTAAGTGTGCGATTGTATGGACGTGAGGGTTAGAGCGGGTGAGATGAGTGTGCGATGGTGACGGACCTTAGGGTTAGTGTTTGGGTTAAGGTAAGTGGATAGTTAGTGGTGTGTCTATAGTTTAGTGTAGGGTTAGGTGTAAGATTTTAGGTGTATGTGTGTGGATTGCTGTTTTTTTGGTGTGCTTGTGTTGTGTGTATAGTTTGAACAGCAAATTTTTTCCCTAGGAAAAAATTTGCTGTTCTGTATGTTCGATGTTTTCAGCTTTCGCTGAATACAGTTCGATATTAGAACATTCGAAGTTTTGAAACTTCGATGTTCTAATATAGACCCGATGAGACCATGGTTGAACTTTTTGGCCACAATTCCAAAAGGTATATTTGGCGCAAAAACAACACTTTGCATCACCAAAAGAACACCATACCCATGGTGAAGCATGGTGGTGGCAGTATCATGCTTTGGGGTTGCTTTTCTTCATCTGGAACTGGTGCTTTAGTCAAAGTGGAGGGAATTATTAACAGTTCCAAATACCAGTCACTTTTGGCCCAAAACCTTCAGGCGTCTGCTAGAAAGCTGAAGATGAAGAGGAATTTCACCTTTCAACATGACAGTGACCCCACGTATACATCCAAGAATGGCTTCACCAGTTTTGGAATGGCCCAGCCAGAGCCCAGACCTAAATCCAATAGAAAATCTGTGAGGTGACCTGAAGAGGACTGTGCACAAGAGATGCCCTCGCAATCTGACAGATTTGGAGTGCTTTTGCAAGGAAGAGTGGGCAAATATTGCCAAATCAAGATGTGCCATGCTGATAGACTCTTACCCAAGAAGACTGAATGCTGTTATTAAATAAAAAGGTGCTTCAACAAGTATTAGTTTGAGGGTGTGCCCACTTATGCAACCAGCTTATTGTATGATGTTATGTTGACCTATCTCGCCTTCATTCTTACATGTGGGTTTGGAGCCGATCCTCATCTCTGACTCGGCTGATTACAAAAGCTTGAAGTCTCAAAGTTGGCTTGTGGCAAGGTAGGTATCCCATACTGCAGTGGTATCAATCCTCAGATCTCGTTTGCCTCTTTACGAGTTCAGAAGTGCTCTTCTTGGCCGTGGCTAAGTGAACTTTTTCATCTGTGTTTCTCTTGCATTTATAGTTAGTATATAGTTGGATTTAGTTAGAAAATACTTAGAATATAGTTAGAATACTAGCCTTACACAGTAGTGAATATTAGGTGTTGCTTAATAGTTTCGCTGTTTTGTCAGCAGTTTTGGCCGTCGTTTTTTCTGCAGGCCTGTGTGTGTATTGGTATCCCATAGTGGTAGCTTAGATTTTTTCTTTTTGAGCCTTTTATCGGCATTTTATTAGCTTATAAGCCGCGGTGGTGCAGCGGTAGTGTTGTCGCCTCACAAGAGGCAAGAGGTTCTCCTGTTCGATTCTCTGCTGGAGTGCCTTCTGTGTGGAGTCTGCATGTCCTCCCCGCGGTCGTGTGGCTTTCGAAAGACATGTGTGAATGGGCGTGCCTTCGTTGAAAGTTGTGTGTCAGGCTGGCACCTCAGCACCATAAAAATCGACTGCCAATCATTAGTGGACCGGAGTTCCGCTGTGGCAACCACTAACCGGGAAAAGCCGAAAGAAAAACAACAACATATAGAGCATTTGCTATTGAGGTCTTTATAGTTTTAGTTCATTTTCTGATTGATATTGAGATTTCCCTATGCATGTGTATATTTGTATTTAAGCATAGGCAGCTTAGCTAACTGTTTTCTGGTGTGGCGTGTTTCTTTATATAACAAAGTCCGTTTTTCATTAGAGGGCTTTTCTAGGGGTCTATATTAGAAGACCGAACTTTCAAAATTTCGAATGTTCTAATATTGACCCACTGAAAATATCGAAGAAACAGAAAACCGAATTTTTTCCTAGGGAAAGAATCCGGTTGTCCTTTTCTGTTGCTTCGGTATTTTCAGAGCTGCGGTGGAAAGTTACGGGTCAGGTTCAGGTAAGAGTGCGATTGTGTGGACGTGAGGGTTAGGGCGGGGTAGGTGAGTTAGGGTTAGGGCGCAGGTGAGGTGACTGTTTGATAGTGACGGACCTTTGGGTTAGGGTTTGGGTTAAGGTAAGTGGATAGTTAGTGGTGTATGTATAGTTTAGTGTAGGGTTAGGTGTAAGAGTTTAGGTGTATGTGTGTGGATTGCTGTTTGTTTGGTGTGCTTGTGTTGTGTGTATGTGTTTTGAACAGAATTTTTCCCTAGGAAAAAATTTGCTGTTCTGTATGTTCGATGTTTTAAATTTTCGATTAATAGGGTTCGATATTAGAACACTCAGAATTTTGAAAGTTCAGTGTTCTAATATACACCCCTTTTCTAGTTGTATGTTCTTCCCTTGTTTCTCATAGGGCTAGGCCCGTTGAAGTTAGAGGACCAAGTCCTCTTATTATACTGTTGCTTTCTTTTCTACTTTAGTAGGGCTAGGACCGTTTGAGTTCGAGGACCTAGTCCTCTCCTCCTATTACTTCTTCATTTGTGTGGTGTGTCTTTATTGTCCCTTTAGTTGAGGTCCATTTAAGTTAGAGGACCTAGCTAATTCCCATTCTATTGTTTCTGTGACATCTACTGCTAGTTAGAGTTGTCTAGTATGTCTAAAGAAAAAGAAAAGGATCATAACCCTTTGGATTTTAAGAAGTGCCAAAAATGTAATCAAAAAATGTCCGTAACAGATGGGCATACTGTATGTGTCTACTGTTTAGGGGCCATTCACTTGCAAGAGAGCTGTACTTTTTGTCATGCTTTTAGCTCTAGAGTCCTTCAAGAAAGGGAAAACAAGTTTATTTTGAAAGGTCTCCTGAAACCATCTTTTGAGGAAGCTTTAGGTAGTTCTTCATCCTCTCAATCTGCAAAGTCTTCCTCTAGTCAAAAAGAAAAGCCCGCTAAGAGGCCATCTCCAGTGTTCTCAGAGAGATCTGGACCTCCTTAAAAAATATCTAAAACTGTTAAGACTTCCACCTCATTGGCTCCACTGCCTTCGGAGTCGACTGAGGTTATTACCATTGGTGTGCCTATATCGGCCCCACGAACTTCGGAGCCGAAAAAGGATCTTTCAACTCGGAGCTGGTCTACAGACATTCCTCTGGTCTCCTCTACCTTGAGATCTCCTATTTTACAGAGATCTCACTCACCAACCCTTTCCTCTAAGTCCTCTAGGAGCAAACTATTGGATGAAGATGTGGAGAGGGTGGTGCGCAGACTTGTGAAGGCATTGGGGCTGGCAGATTTGCTCTCATCTCCTGCCCAGCTGGTTTCGGAGCCATCTGAACCTTTTACATCCACTACTGTTCCTCCTCTGAGCCATACCAGTCTGTTGGAGCGAGAAGATCCAGTACAGCTTGTAGTAGAACCTTCAGCTCCAGCACCCTGTGAGGCCTTACCAGAACCGATATTTGCTCCGAGAGTCTCGGTGCCATCCGTAGTGCCTAGGAACCGAAATTCACCAGTTGGCCCCGAGGGAGATTCTCGGACCCAAGCCTCTTCGGTTCCAAGTCTACCTCTCGGTGCATCGGCTCAGATGAGCACAGTTCCTTCATTGGCTTTGGAGCCGACTTCCCTGGAAGCGAGGACTACCTCTGCTTTGTCGGAACCGGAGTTGTCCTCAGAACCGGGGGAGTCAGCCTTCGAGATGATGAGGAGTGTGTTGTCCAAATCTACAGCTTTATGCAAGGATGCTGATGTTCTTTCCCCAAAAGCACCGGCCTCTGTCTTGACATTTTCTCCACAGGACAGCATAGATCTGCAGCCTCAAGAACACCCTCTGGGTGGTCCCCATTCTTCCGAGACCTCCCTAGAATAACCTTCTGAGGAGCCTCCTTGGAAGAAAACATGCAAGAGGAAGCATGTGGACTCCCCTGATGAGTCTGTCACCTGTGACACTAACCTCGAGGAGTCAGAAGGATCCCCACAGTCATCCTCTGATGATATCTCCTTTGTAGATATCCTTGAGATCCTAAAACAGAGAGGTGGCTGGACTACCATCACCCCTTCTGATGCGGAGTCGATGTATCTGAAGACTTTCAGATCTCAACCTTCAGACTCTTGGGTGTCTCTGCTTCTCTGCCTTTCAATGAGCTCATGGACTTGGTCAGTCGAAAGGCATGGGAATCACCTGACACCATGGAGCCAGTCCCTAGGAGGCCAAACAGATTTGTGTCAGCCCCCCAAGGAAAAGGATTTCTTGACAAAAGGTGTGCCGGTAGATGCTGTGGTGGTGGCAGCAGCCACCAAGAAGGAGCTTGCAGAGATATTCTCATCTGTCCATCTGCCAAACAGAGAGTCTCGAATGATGGACAGATATGGGGAGTGTGTTTTTTCTTCAGTGGCTTTTACCCTTAAATCACTGAATTATCTTACCCATTTTACAAGGCTTCAGGGAGATCTCCTGAAGGAACTAGGAAGTACTCTACAAGGTACTTAAACTGTGGGGGTACCAGAAAAGGTTACCGCTCAGTTATCCATCTTAAACTCCATAGTGAGCTCCTCCATGAGGCTGATATATGCAGCAGATGGAGCAAGAGTAGGGCAGTGGGTTCAGGGGTTTCCCTGAGGAGACACTCCTTGATGTACTTGTGTAACTTTCTGGAACCCTTTAAGTCTACCTTCCCAAATGCCCCCTTTGACGGTTCCTCACTGTTTGAACCAAATGTTAAGGATAGACTCACCAGATGCAAGCAGGAAGGGAAAACTCTATCTTCCATTGGAGTACGTTTCTCCATCCCTGCAAGACTCTATCCTAAAGGGCAGAAAGGCGGGAAGATGTGGTTCAAAAAGTCCCAGAGATTTTTCCCAGACGCACAAGGTGATTTCTTCCCCAGGGGCAGGGGGGAGGAAATAATGGTAGATGCCGTCCTAGAGGCAGAGAGGGTCCGCAGAACCAGGGCGACCATGATTCCTTTTGCTGACGTCCCTATCAGCACTCCTGAAAGGAGGCCTGACTGTGCTACTCTGGAGGCAGTAGGGGGACATTTATCTTTGTACCCAGAAGCCTGGCACAACATCACAAAAGACAAGTGGGTACAAAACATAATATCCAGAGGGATACTCCATACCCTTTTCCTATCCCCCTCCTCGAACTAGGAAAATCCCGGATGTTCCACCCAATAACAGGGATCAAGCAACCGTAGAGATCCAAAAATTGCCAAACAAAAGAGTAATCCAAACCGTCCCCGCAGACCAGATAGGATTTGGAACTTACTCGAGATTCTTTTTAGTACCAAAAAGAACAGGAGACTGGAGGCCCATATTGGATCGCAGCAAACTAAACGAATCAGTAAAGAAGTCCAAGTTCCAAATGGTGACACTGCAGTCTATACTCTCCTTTTTAGGGAAAGACAATTGGATGTGCTAAGTAGACCACCAAGATGCATACTACCACATAAAAATGGATAGAGCATCGAGGAGTCACTTACGCTTCCGGCTGGGAGCCAGTCACTATCAGTTTCGTGCTCTGCCCTTTGGTCTCACTACAGCCCCCAGAGTGTTCACTAAATGCATGGCAGTAGTAATGGTTCACTTGAAACTTCATGGATTCCGAGTGTTTCCATACCTGGATGACTGGCTCCTGACTGCCACCACCAAGCGTCTATGTTAACAGGCCAGAGACATGACCCTACAAATTTGTGCTCAGCTAGGCATTACAATAAACTTGCAAAAATCTGCCTTGTTGCCCAGTCAGCATGTTACCTTTATAGGCGTAGAAATAGACACCGATGTTCTTCGTGTTTCACTGTTGCAGTCATCACATTTGGGTTATCTGCTTGCAGGTAGCCCTCATTCGGCCTGATTATCAAAGTCTTGGGTCCTGCGTCGGTTGCTGTCTCTCATCTTCCATGATGTCAGGTAGTCATGGGAATAAAGCATGCAGCTGACTCCATTACATCAGTCTTTCTTGCCATGCGGTGCCCAAAGCAGAAGCAGTTCGCAAGTGCCAGTCGGCCGACTCCTGAAATTTTCATTTTCGAGTTTCAGATCCAAAGTCTTCAACTAAGCTAAGTACCCCATTGGGGAACCTTTTTCTTGCTCTAAACCGATGTCAGTAAAAGTTAACAATTGTATTTCTTGTGGAAAGCAAATACCTCATAAAGATTTTATTTCGTACTGCATTCCTTGCCTAGGCCCAGACCATGACGTACCTCGCTGTTGGTTTTGTGCCTTATTCAAACCTCATACTGTTCATTGTCAGTTCATTTTCGCATCGAAATACTTTGGTACTCGGTTCAATTATCCAGAAATGGCTTCAGTAAGCCACCCGACTACCAACATTAAAAAAAAATGCAAAGATAAAGACAGAGACAGACCGCATAGGTCTAAAGTTGCTGACAACGCTTCTCCTAATCTAGTCACCAGTTCGCCACTACTCAGTGAGGTGCTTTCGCAGCCTCTGATAACCACTCCTTCAGATTCGCAGGCCTGTACTGAGATCCATTCGGATTCCGGTATGCTGTGAGATGCTTCTTCAACTGTGGAACCTATGGATGTCTCTACCTTGGATGGGTCCGGAGCCACTGTGCAGGCACCGGCTTCTGAGGGTGTATTCAGGGCTACTGACTTGCATATTAAACCGACACCATCTTCTTCTTCAAGGCCTAAAACTCGATCCATGCCCAGAAAACTGACGCCCAAACCGCATGGTCAGGCCCCTATGCCTAAAAAACAAATGATACAAATGGCTGAAGACCTTATTACTTTAATCAGGGAAAGCCACCCTTCTCCCTCTGAGAGACCTAGGACTGACTTTCCTTCTGATCAGGATTCTGAAATTTCTGTTTTCTCTGCCTACTGCAGATCCTGAGGCCATTTCACAGGGACCCAAGGGCACTAAGGCTACTACTGCCAAAAACCCTACTCCCTCTGATACAGATTCCAGGGCGCTGGATAGATGGGGTAAGAAAGTATACACTTCTGCAACTGCAGTTTCTTATGTTAAAGTATCAGCAGCATATTATTGGATTGCTTAAAGAGAAAATTATGTTGATTCCTGACTGTGCTGAAAATAAAGAATTACAGGATTTAATGCATTCTGCTGAACAAGTTGTAAAACATACTTTGCAATGTGGTTTTGATTCATTAGAGGCATCTTGCAGGGCTGCTGTCACTGGGTCTGTACTGAGAAGGCATGCTTGGCTTAAGGAGCAATCTTTGCCAGATCATGTCAAAGCTAAATTACTGGATGCTCCCTTAAACCAAGACCACCTGTTTGGCAACAAAGCAGAAGTAGTACTTAGAAAGATGGAGGAAAAAGCTAAATCTATGCAAACTGTTAAAGATTTCCTGCAAGTACAGCCTCCCAGATTTAGTAGACATTGGCCCTCTAAGAATTGGTCCTTTCCTGCCTCTTCCAGGCCTTCTCAGTCCAAACCCAGAACCAGCAGAACACCCAGGCTAAGCAGTGGGGGGCTCTCACTTCCAAAACAGGGAGTGGTAAAACTCCCCCCTATGGTAAACTGTCTCAATGACTTAACTTTAAACCTTCCAAGCCCTGCTCAACTGACTGTTCATTTAGGGGGAAAGATCGCACTGCATACAAAAAATTGGGAACTCATTACCCAGGACAAATGGGTTTTAAATATGGTTTCCCAAGGATACATATTCCACTTCCACTCCTTACCAATCCCAAACGGTTGGCCAGACCTACCCCCAAATCAGTGGGCAGAGGCTCAAAAGCAAGTTCTCTCTTTTAAGCATCAGGGCTATTCAAACTGTCCCAGAAGAAGAATGGGGACAAGGTTTTCCTGGTACCCAGAAAAGACAATTCCTGGCGTCCTATCCTGGACCTGTCTATCCTAAACACATTTTTGGTAATCCCAAAATTCAAGATGCTAACTCTTCATCAGCTGCTTCCCATGCTAGGCAAAAATGCCTGGTTGGCAACATTGGATTTAAAGGAAGCCTACCTGCACATCCCAATAAGGGAATCTTGCAGAAGATACCTAAGCACTATCAGTTCTCTGCACTGCCCTTTTGCTTATTTACTGCACCCAGGGTATTCACAAAGTGCCTAGCTCCAGTCATTGCATTTTGCAGACAAAGAAATATTCAAATATACCCATACCTAGACGATTGTCTAATTCAGGCAAAAAGCCAGGACATACTATTAAATCATCTGGTATTTGTAAAGAAATTGCTAACTTCTCTGGGGTACACCATAAATGAAAAGAAATCACATCTTGTACCCTGCCAACAAATTGTATTCCTGGGAGCAAGCTTGAATATAACTTCCCAGATGGCCTACCTCATGCCAGAGAAACAAGTTCATTTGACAGCCTACTTCAAACTACTGGCCACAAAGACCCAGCCGTCTGCAAGGAAAATATTGCAAGCCCTGGGGTTCATGGCCTCTTGCATTCTACTAATTCCATAGCAAGACTGCATATGAGGAAACTACAGTGGTATCTAAAAAGCCTATGGTGTCAACATTCTCAGGATCTAGAATCAATGATTCCTATCATACCTTGTCTAAAGATAGAGTTGCTTTGGTGGGCAGAGACCTGCCACCAAAACAAGGGACTGCCATTCACTCTACCCTCTGCCGCCCAAACCCTAACAATGTACGCATCAGACTATGCATGGGGGGCTCACTTGGCAGGGCAGCGCATTCAGGGCAAATGGAACCCAAGTCAAATGCACCTGCATATCAATCAAAAAGAAATGTTAGCTGTACAGAATGCTCTGACAGCCTTCAAGGACCACATTCTTCCAGGACAATTATTGGTAAAGATGGACAACACCACTGTTATGTGGTACATAAACAAGCAGGGGGAACCTACTCATACCCTCTCTGCAGACTAGCCATGGCTCTGTGGAACACAGCCTTGAGCTACCAAGTGCACCTACAGGCTCAATTCCTGCCAGGAAATCTAAATACACTGGCAGACGACCTAAGCAGAAATCTCATGGACCCACACGAGTGGAAATTGGGACCAAAGATGTTCAACATGTTGAGAAACAAATGGGGGAGCCCAGAGATAAACCTGTTTGCCTCCCCTCAGAACTACCAATTGAACAAATTCTGCAGAAGGACTCCCCACAAACAAGCTTGGAAAGTGGATGCCCTGTCCTTCACCTGGAAAAACCTATCAGTTTATGCCTTTCCCCCTCTGCCTCTCCTCTCCAAAGTGCTACTAAAGATCAAACAGGACAAACCAAGGACATTACTGATTGCACCAGACTGACCATGCCAACACTGGTACCCCCTCTTGCGCAGTGTGCATCTGCCTCAGACCACTGCCCTGCTGTCCCAGCAGGAGGGCCAGATTCTGCACCCACAGCTTTAAACCCTGAACCTTGTAGTCTGGCTAATTACCTGATCTCTCCATTACCATCCCTCAGTAACCAAGTGATGGATGTCATTCTGGAGGCAAGGAGGCCTAGTACTAGAAAATCCTATGCTGAAAAATGGAAAAGATTCTGTTCCTGGAGCCAAACTCAAGGGATGGACACAGTGGTGCCCAATTTACCTCATATTCTTCAATACTTAAATGAGATGCTTCACAAGGGCCTTTCCTTTTATTCCATCAAAATTCATGCCTCAGCCATTTCAGCACATTACAATACAGAGCCACCCCTCTTCTCTCACCAATTGCTGAAGCAATTCCTCAGAGGGACCAACAACTTAAGACCACCCAGGAGAGTCCCTACTCCAGCCTAGGACCTTAACTTTGTATTGGAAAAGCTCACTTTACCCCCCCCCCCCTTGAGCCAGCTGCAAATGCAGAGTTGAAATTCCTTTCATAGAAAACAGCCTTCCTTCTAGCCATCACTTCAGCAAGAAGGATGTCTGAATTACAGGTCTTTATGGCAGTGGAGCCTTTCATCATCTTTCATGCGGACAGGGTGTCCCTCAGGACC
Source organism: Protopterus annectens (assembly GCF_019279795.1). Classification (NCBI taxonomy): domain Eukaryota; kingdom Metazoa; phylum Chordata; order Ceratodontiformes; family Protopteridae; genus Protopterus; species Protopterus annectens. The sequence continues at coordinate 1,764,208,664 of NC_056728.1, read as the reverse complement.
AGTCCCTCCTTTATGCCCAAGGTGGTATCCAGTGTGGCCCTTAATCAGTCCATTCATTTGCCAACCTTCTTTTCTAATCCACAGAACAAAGGGGAACGAATACTGCACTCCTTGGACATGCACAGACAACTTAGATTTTACTTGGACAGGACTAAGCCTCTCAGGAAATCTGAACAGCTGCTGGTTGCATTTGCTGCAGGGGCAGAGGGGAAGGCCATTTCAAAGCAAACCATTTCTAAGTGGATAGGCCATTGCATTCATTTCTGCTATAAGCACCATGGGAAAACCTACCCCACAGAGGATAAGACCACATTCATCCAAGGCTACATCTACCTCTACAGCCTTTCTCAGAGGTGTCCCTACCAGGGACATCCTAGAAGCTGCTACCTGGAGTTCTGTACATACTTTCACCAAGCATTACCATTTGCCAGTTTTCCCTAAATCCAGGGCTGGCTTTGCCAGTGCAGTCTTGCAGGGCCTTATAGCTCGTCCTAATGCTATCTAATTTCCTCCTCCCATCCTTAGCTTTGGGAATCTACCCAAATGTGATGACTGCAACAGTGAAACACGAAGAACATAGTACGGTTGTGTACACTTACCATAAATGTAGATGTTCGCGTGTATTCACTGTTGCAGTCCTGGTTACCCTCCCTCCAGCCCCCCCCCCCCCCGACTTCTATTGACTATACCTATTCTTATTTACTGTGCTTTAAGCTTTTTGGTGTATTTGCTTTTTTGTTGGAGGTGTAACCTTATATATAATTGTTTCCCATTATGGGGGCAAGAAAATCTGATGTAATGGCATCGGCTTCATGCTTTATACCCCTGACTACCTGACGTCATAGAAGATGAGACAGCAACCGATGCAGGACCCAAGACTTTGATAATCAGGCCGACTGAGGGCTACCTGCAAGCAGATAACCCAAATGTGATGACTGCAACAGTGAATACACTCGAACATCTACATTTATGGTAAGTGTACACAACTGTACTTTTCAATGATGGCACGCCTTCCTGCCGACAGAATTGTGAATTTCAAACAACAGATATTGCTTCTTCCCAAACAGAAGGTCAAGGCAAAGATAGTGCTCAAACTACTGGGAACAATGGCCTCAACCATAACCCTCGTTCCCTTAGCCAGGATGCATATGAGAATCCTACAGTGGTTACTCTTCTCCCAGTGGTCACTTCAGGAACTTCCTCTGTCTCACCCAATCAGAATAACAGAAACTTGCAAGAAGGATCTTCGTTGGTGGATTCAGTCTGAGTTAACCATCAGGAGACCATTTGTTCCACATCAACATGTTGCTACTGTGACCATGGATGCTTCCCAGATGGGGGGGGGTGGGGGGGTATTACCTGGGAAAGGCAGTCCAAGGCATATGGCAAGAACACAAGGCCCATTTGCACATCAGTGTTCTAGAGATGAGAGCAGTACTTCTGGCATTGCAAGCACTCCACAACTCTCTTCCTCTAGGGATGATTGCTATCCAGTCAGACAATATGTCAGTGGTATGGTATATAAACAAACAGGGAGGAACCATATCATACCCACTTTGTCGAGAGGCTCTGAGGGTTTGGCAGTGGGCAATATCTTCCCAACGCTTTCTAGTCGCAACACACATCCTGGGAAAGTCCAATGTGATAGCCGACAAGCTCAACAGGGCAATTTTGATGCCTCACGAGTGGTCTCTGAATCAGAACATAACGGAAGAGATCTTCCACAAATGGGGTCAGCCTTGCTGCGAACTTTTTTGCCACCCCTATGAACACCAAATGCAGCAGCTACTTTGCCCTAATCCCCCCTCCGGGGGAGACACCCAGAGACACACTTGTTCACAATTGGCCCTTGGGACTTCTTTATGCCTTTCCTCCATTTCCCCTCATATCAAAAGTCATTCAGAAAGCAAAATCCTTGGGAAACAAGATGATTCTCATTGCTCCATATTGGCCTCGTCAGATTTGGTTCCCCTTTCTCGGGCCTCATCTACTGCTCATCTACCTGCTGACACATATATCAGGGATGCTCCATCCCTGTCTCCACACCCTCATCTTGACAGCTTGGCTGCTCCACTTCCAACCTTAGTCAGGCTTCAGGATTTCATTCCAACAGTAAAACATATCTTGATATCCTCTCATAAGGTTTCTACAAGAAACCTATACGCTAATAAATGGAAAAGATTTTCTTTCTGGACACAGACCAGAATCATAGACCCCTTCACTGTCCCAATTTCTTCAATTTTGGATTTCCTTTCAGAATCCTTCCAACAAGGCTCAGCTGCTGCCACAATTAAAGTCCAGCTAGCAGCTATCGCCAGTTTCCACTTAGGACAGCATACGCCCAACTTGATGGCACATAGACTGTGCAAAGCCTTTTTGAAAGGCACTTCCTTATTGAGACCTCCATTTAAAGAACCTGTCCCTCCTTAAGACTTAAACTTTGTCCTATCACCCTTAAACCTCACCACCCTTTGAACCTTCATCCACTTGCAATCTAAAGTTCCTCTCTTGGAAAATTATTTTTTTTGGTAGCCATAACCTCAGCTAGACGAGTTACGGAGCTACAAGCTCTTTCAGTCAAACCGCCTTATTTGATCTTCCATAAAGACAGGGTTTTGCTTCGAACTTACCCATCCTTTGTCCCTAGGACTTGCTGCCAATCTAATATTAACCAATCAATTGAATTTTCAGTGTTTTTCCCTAATCATACCAACAAGGCAGAATACAGACTTCACCAACTTCATGTGCACAGGCAGCTGAGGTTCTCCCTCCACAGAACTAAAGAATTCAGGAAGTCAGATCAGTTATTCATATCCTTTTCGGAGGCAAGAAAGTATATGCCAGTCTCTAAAATCACATTATCTAATTGGCTTTCTAATTGCATAACTTTTATATACTCTTCCAATAACAAGGAATTCCCTTCAAAGTTAGAGGTCACTCAACCAGGTCCGTAGCAACATCTCCTGCCTTTCAAGCCAGAATTTCAATGGACAGTATGTGTGCAGCCGCAACTTGGGCAAGTCCACATATGTTTATTACTCATTACAAAGTTGATTTGGACTCCAGGGACAGAGCTTCCTTTGGTTCCATGCTGCTCAAGAGTGTATTCCCGTGAGCCACTCAAGAAAAAAGGTGCTAGGGACGCTGTCCCACATGTAAGAATGAAGGTGAGATAGGACAACATAACAAAAAGACGTTATTTACTCACCATAACATTTTATGTTTGTTGTCCATCTTGCCCTTCATTCTTACGAACCCACCCACCTACCCCCGTCCATATAATCCTAGAGGACCTGGCAGGAAATTTTGCTCTTTCCTTATGTTGGAGACCTTTCACTATTGTTTCTCCTTTACCTGAGGGTACAGTATAGCTATTTTCTATTATAGTTAGCAACAAACAAGATCTGAGGATTGATACCACTGCATTATGGGATACCTACTTTGCCACGAGCCAACTTAGAGACTTCGAGCTTTTGTAATTGCCCGAGTCGGAGCCGAGGATCAGCTCCAAACCCACATGTAAGCATGAAGAGCGAGAAGGACAACAAACATAGAACGTTATGGTGAGTACGTAACTTGTTTTTTTTTATTTTTTATGTTTTCCCCTAACAGATTTGTTTGTTTTTTAATTGAATTGTACAGGGAATAGGTCATATTAAAGGTGGAAAAAGATTTGGAATGATTTATTGTGGTCTCATGTTTTTATATCACAAAAACCTGGGATTTAAACAGGGGTGTGTACACTTTTCATACCCACTGTATATGTGTGTGTGTGTGTGTGTGTGTGTGTGTGTGTGTGTGTGTGTGTGTGTGTGTGTGTGTGTGTGTGTATGTATATGTGTATATATATATATATATATATATTTATGTGTGTGTGTGTGCGGTTCTGTTGTGTATGATTGAACTACTTTAATATTGAACTGAAAACATTGACAAAAAAGTTATAACATACACAGTACAAATATTGAATGACATAATATGGGGAAAGAAAATGTTTCCTCTCCATGTGTTAACAGTAAAACCCTTCATAATGCTAGCTTGAAGTTTGTCTGAATAGTGGCAGTATTACAGGAAGGTTTTAATGAGGGGAAGGTGTAAAGTTAGGGTTAAGGGAAGGGACAGCGTTAAGATTAGAGTTAGCACATATTACTGAAGAGGGCAGGGCCCCCCCTGCACTACATTAGTAACTGGCACTAACCCTAACCCTAATGCTGCCTCTTCCCTCAACCCTAACCCTACACCATACCTTCATAAAAACCTTCTCATAGCACTGCCACTACACAGGACACACTTTGACATACAAACAACACTTTGTCTATCCCCTAACCTAACTCTGACCCTAACCCTAAAATACACGTACTTGCACACAAACACATATCCTTCACTCATCCCTGACCCTAACCATAACTCACAGAAACAAGCACAAACACGATCACCCCTCAAACCCCACTTACCTGTCTCGACTTTACACACTATCGACATTTCCACTATTCAGCTACCAACATTAAACTGTACCCCCTGCATTTGTGAAAGAAACAGGATTCAACAAAATGCAGGGAAACCACACACACACACACACACACACACACACACACACACACACACACACACACACAAAAACACACACACACACGCGTATATGCATATGCGTGTGTATATCTGTATATATGTATATATATATATATATATATATATGTATATATACACACACACACACACACACACACACACACACACACACACACACACACGTATATGCGTATGCATGTGTATATCTGTATATATATATATATATATATATACACACACACACACACACACACATTTTCTCTCTCTTTTTTTTTTTTTTTTTAATTCTCATGTACTTGTCAATATTATTTTGCATGAAGTTAAAGTCTGACTTGTCTTAATTGTAATGAGAAGCTTTCATCATCTTGGAAGGCATTGTGCAATGTACTGGTCATGCTTATTGTATTATTAATAGGTTATGAAATTTTGGTGGTAGCTTTCTACCTGTGCATTCCAGGTAAAGCCTTTCAAAATGAACCATGATTAGACATAGCCGTATAGAGAAGGTTGATATTACCTGTCAGTAACCTATAAGAAACAGAATTTAATTATTTTATTTATTTCTTTAAACACCTTTATTGAATTATCATTTGTGACATAGGCAAATTTACATTTATATAAAAGTAATCAAACTGCATTAATATTATATTTCACTTCTAGTATAGTTGGTTTAGATTCTGATTTCCATTTTCTAGTAGTTGCTTTTTGGTAGCCACCATAATTAGACACAGCAAGGCCTTACCATGTTTAGGCAGTTCCACTTCTGTAAGTAAAGCTCAGAAAAATCATCTCCCTTGTCACATCAGTTTGCCCACCCAGCATCTCCTTCAGTGCATCCTGCAGGGAATCCTTAAAGTCCACCTACTCACTGCACTCCCGGAAAATATGTTCCCAATTATCTCCTTCTTTCCCACCAACCTCAAATATTTGCTGTCTACCTGAGAAAAAATTCTCTGGAGTCTAGTTAGGGTATAAAAATATCTATGTAAGCATTTCCAAGCAAAAATCCTAAATCTTCTACATTTTGTTGCATATTTGGGATACATACATATATCCTCCTATTGTTTTTTTTTGTGAATTGCTTATCCAGTCTCTTTTCCCAATCCTTTCTTATAGGTTCATAGATTAGTACTAGGCTGACTGCCCTTGCAGACCATTTTAAGCCTAGACAGTTATCGCACATGAGAATCAAACTCCATACCTTAGACTTGTAAGATTAGCACCTTAACCATTACGCCAACCTCCTCTGATAGATTCTTATAGTTATCATGCAATATTTTGCATACGTTCTACTAATTATTCTTTTTTTAATGGCATCTTCTGTTCTGGATCCTACTACAAACTCTAAAAGTGCCGGTCTTTCGTTTACGACCCCCCTTATTTCTTTCTCTTTGCCTATACTTTGATATAAATCCTTGATAGGGAAGGCAGTCTCTAACCTGCAGTCCAAATAAATTCTTGGTGTCTTTCCATTCTATCATCTTTCCCTCTAATTATTTGCTTTCAATACCTTGGTTCCTTCACCAGTTTTCTCCATTACGTTCCAGTCCTCTCTTGCCTATTGCGTTTATCCTTAATCGCCGTCATCCCTTTGGCAGAATCTCCTTTTTTCCATTCACTTGTTGACTTAGTTCTTAGGTTACTTTCTGCTACTTTATAGATATAATATTCTATATGATTATTGTTATTCTCCATAAAGGCTTGCATCCAAAATCCCAGTCTCTCCTTGTTTCTTGAGCTTCCCCGTTTCATCATCATCCCTTTCCTCTTTGAATTGTAGTTTTCTGCTTGTGCTATGTATAGGAGCCTTAAATGAAGAAACAGAATTTGACAGTTTCTGAAGACTTTCTGATTTGTTGTAGTTTTCCAGTCCTTTGATTTCTCTGGTAAGAAACAAGTGTACCTTTTAAGTTTTTTTCATTTGGCTTGTCTGAATACTACAGAATGTAGAGCTATATTTCCTAATAGGTGTGATCAGTGCTGTGTAAGGTGGTACTGTGACCTCCCTGGAATAACTAGACATGCACCATCAAATTAAATGGGCTGCAGAATATACTTTTCATAATTCAGTAGATGCATGCTGATCGGAGTTTAAATAGTCTACCGCAGCCTCTAGATCTTTAATTGTGGTGTCAGTTTTCACAGCTTGATCACTTACGTAATACATTTACTTGTCCTCAGTCTCATTATGATCCATGACATATTTGTGACACTGTTGGTGAGGTCATTACCATTGCTGCAGCTAAGGATTTTTATAGACCATGACTGGAGAATTTTGCCATCTTTGTGAAATATATTACCTACATTCCAGTCATCACCATAATTGATTATTCTGAGTCCATTCACCACCATGTACTGTTTCCAGTTTTGAGAAGAGCATTTTATTTAGCTTCTTAGTAGAGCCTGCCATATGTATGCTTTTTTAGCCAATTGGAAATAAATTATGTACTTCCCTTTCTAGCATAAGTGGGTATTTAAGCACTGTATTTAACATCAGTAACTTAACTCCTGACAAAGGGCTTATGTTGTTGCTGTTTGTCTTTCGGCTTTTTCCCGGTAAGGGGTCGCCACACCGGAACTCCGGTCCGCTAATGATTGGCAGTAGATTTTTACGAAACGCCGAGGTGCCAGCACGACGCCCAACCTTCAATGAAGGCACGCCCATTTACGCACGCATGTCTTTCGAACGCTACCCAACCACGGAGGGGACATGCAGACTCCACACAGAAGGCACTCCCAAGCCAAGCTGAGAATCGAATGGGAGAACCTCTTGCTGTGAGGTAACAATGCTACCGCTGTACCACCGCGGAACGTATACCAGCTCAAAAGCTTAATAGCAAAACCTGTGTTGGTCCAATAAAAGGTTCATAGGTGTGTTCTAGGCTAATGGCCCTGGAGCCTTTACAAGCCTGGACCATATGATTACCATGGCATCGTGCCACCTGACCTTAGTTCCCCAGTGCCTCTGTTGAGTAGAGCCACTGGAGTGATCCCCAGGGTGAATTTTCTATTTCCCATCCACTCATCAAGATTTCTCTTGAAGAGGGCCAGTGAGGTGCTCTGTTTGACATGTATGGGAAGTCTATTCCATAGCATGGACAGTCTCTGGGTTATGAACCTGTCCCTCCAGCATGTTCTGTTGATTGTGGTAATGAGGTTGAGGTCTCTGGAGCATGTGGTGTGGAGGGATTGGGATTTCTTTAGATGTAGCATTTCTAACAGAGCTGGGTCAGACATGGCTTTGTAAGTCAAGCAGAGATCGCCTCTAAGTAAACGATATGAGACAGAGAATAGTTGTAGTTTTTTTGAGTCTGTCCATATAGGACAAGTGTTTAAGGCCTAGGATCCTCTTTGTGAAGTACCTCTGTGGCCTCTCCAGTTGTTGCAGGTGTCTCGTGAGGTACATGCCAAATGGGGCATTGTATTCTATGACTGGCCTAATGAGGGAAGAGTAGAGGGAGACAATGACCTCTTTCATCCTTGATGCAAAACCCTTAGTAATGAGATGTGCCACATAGAATGACTTTTGGGGAGTTAATAATGGCTCCCAACTTGCAATCATCTACGAACTTTATCATCCAGAGACCCTTCATGTTGGCCTGGACTTCAAAGAAGTAGATGCCAAAGAGGAGAGGACCCAGGACCTATCCCTGTAGGATTCCACTCATGACTGGTCAGCAGTCTGACTTAGAGTCAGCTACTTTCACACTGTAGGTTGTATCTGTGAGCCAGTTTGCAACCCACCTAGTGATATAGGGGTTGATGCCTGGCTTAGTGAGCTTTTCTGTGATTCCTGAGTGGGGAATGGTATCAAAGGCCTTCATCAGATCAAGGTAGGCTGTATGAGCCACCTTGCATTCATCCATAGCTCTGGTGACTGACTCAAAGAAGTTGACTAAGTTGAGCAGGCATGATGTACCCTTCACAAAACCAAACTGTGTGGGATCCAGAGTTTGGAGATTCCCTATATCCTTGTTTATTAGGTCCATGATGATGCGTTCCATAGCTTTGCATATCAGACTTGTCAGGCTAATGAGGCAATAGTTCCCAGGGTCTGTAGTCACTCCTCCTTTGTGGAGAGGGATGACTATAGCAGTGTGCCATTCTGTAGGGACAAAGCTGAGGTGAGGCTGTGATTGAACAGGGCATGCAGGTGAGGTGCCAGTTCATTCTGTAGTTCATGTAGAACACAGCCAGGGATATTGTCAGGTCCGATAGAAGCTGTATTCTTGGCCTTGGTCAGTGCTATTTTAACCTGTGCAGCAGTAATACTGGGTGGCTGGCAATCTACTGGTATTGTGATTGGTCCTTTGGGGGGGGCGGGTAAAGTTGGCACTGAATCTGTCGGCCAGTATATTGCCAATATCTGTTGGCTAGGTGTAGAAGGTAGCATTGTGCAGTAGCTCAGAGCAAATCTGGGTATTACTTTGGAGATTCTTTACATAACTATAGAAGGCCTTGTGGTTGTCTTTACTATCTGCTTCAATTCTGTTTTCAAAGCTAGCTTTAGAGGATTTGATGAGGGATCTCAACTTTTTGTCAAGGCTGATAAAGGAGTTTTTCCAGTCTTGGGACTTCACCTTATTCCGCATCAGTTTCCTCCATCTGTTGTAGAGTTTGTTTATGGCAAGGGGCCATTAGATTGGCTTCCCTTTTTTGGAGGAGAGCGTCTTGGTTCTGTTGGGTATGGTGAGATCCATGCATTTGTGTACGTGTTCGTACAGTGCATTGGTCTATGATTCGGCAGTCATGCAACTATTCTTCATTTGCAAGGGTGCTGTGAAGTTAGCCACCTCTGTTTTTAGGAGTCCAAAGTTAGCTTTGGAGAAGTTTTTCATGTTGGTTGCCTTTGTGTGTGTGGGGGGTGGGGTGGATTTCCAAGGTGATTAGTTTGTGGTCGGATCTAACCAGGGAGGAGTTGACTATTGGTGTAGAGTAACTGTCACCCATGTTAGTAATGACCAGGTCAAGGATGTTGCTACCTTTAGTGGGTGTAAGAATGAGCTGCTCCAGGGCATTGGAATTAATGAATTACAGGAATCATTGGGCGAGTGTATTGGTACGTGAGTAGTTTTCCCAGTTAATGGAGGGGTAGTTGAAGTTGCCCAGTATGAGAGTGTTAGGTTGGACCCTAATATTCTCCAGAGTGCTTAGGAATGTGGTGTGTGAGTCTTGGGACGTGGTTGGGAACCTATAACAGGCTACAACCTGAATCGGTATCTTACCCAGTGTTAGCTGCACCTGAAGTATCTCTGATGCGTTATGTTGGGCTACCAGTCTGGAGGTGTTCGCATCCTTTATGAATATGGAAACACCACCGCCTTTGGAGCTTCAGTCCAAGTTCTGGGGCTGAAAGGTGTGGAATGAGTTATAGCCTGGTAGTGCAGGGTGCTTTCTGCTGCCTTGAACCAGATCTGTTGCAGCACAAATGTCGACGTTCTCCATTTTAAAGAGTGCTTCCAGCGAGTGCATTTTGAGATTTAGACTTCTAGCATTGAGCAGCATGACTCTCAGATTACATTTATTTGTAGCTGTTACGGTTGTAATTTCGTCTTTGGAACACCGCCTAAAAAGGCATTATAGGGATGGCAAGAGCCTTGGCCAATTTCCGGAAGCCCAGGGGTGACAGATGCAGGCCATCTTTGGCAAAGCATCAAGGTCTGTCAAGTCATGTCATCCCTGGTAGACAGATACTGGATCCCCTTAGAATGACACCAGAAACTTAGACAATTGTTGAAATCAATCATTTTCTGCTTGTACTGTGGTATCATTCTGGGTGATGGTAGGATGCTGCCCTGGGCTAGGGTCATACCCGCCTGGGCTACATAATCTGAGCTCCTCCATGTCTCTTTTCATGTAGTCCAGGTAGGTATATCTCGGGTCATTCACACCCACATGTACAATGACAGAGTCATACTTGTACCTGTTGTTGAGGGACCTGAGTGCGTGCGTTATGTGGCGAATCCTGGCACCTGAGAGGCAGCTGACTGTTACTTTCTCCTTATTCAGCCTAGTGAGTGAGACATCAGTGTGCCTCACTATCGAGTCCCCTATGACTAGTGTGCTGGGCATTCTGTTTTGCCTTAGGGGCTTTGGTTGGGTGGCACACTGTTTAGTAGAGTTATGTGTCTGGTGATTATTGTTGTGTTGTGTTGGTCGAGTGCATTTCTGCCTTGGAAGTCTCTGCTGTTTAGGTAGATTTTTATTGAGAGCCTCCGCGAAGGTGGGTTTGTAGTTTGTGTTTTTATGTGAAGGCAGTGCTGGTGTGTGTTCTGGAGGGCTATGTTTTCCATGTGGTGTTGCAAGTGTTGACCTTCTCCTCTTGACCAGCTATTCCGGTCGTGGCTGGAGAGTGCGTGGCTTCCAGTTTGGATATATAAGTGCATCGCTTGCAAGTCTGAGTGTTGGGAGGTAAGAGGAGAGGGTTGTCGGTGTACGTGAGGCACTTGCTACATTGCCTCAGGATGCCCAAGTTCATCAGGTTAATAGGATAAAGCACAGGGAACTGACCTTTAGACATGCCTGGAGGGGTGGGCATTAATAATAAGTACTGGAGCTGTTTCCTTGTAGAACGTTTAGTGCTGGTAGGTCTTTTGTGTGCTACAATAATTGCTACAAGAAGTCTGGTATGGTCAGGTGCTAGACTAATAAGCTAGTAAAAGTGCCGGAGAGGAAAGAACTAGCAGATCTTATGGAAAAATTGAAGAGCAGACTTTGGCATCTCTCAGAAGCTTACAAACATTCCTGGATACAGCAAATCTGTATCTGGACTAAACTAGTTACAGGAAAGGCGGGAAACAAGCGCAAATGTGCGCTTTTAAACCAGAAAGTTGAAAGAGATGGAAAATCTGCCCAAACGGCCAATAAACTGCAAATTTTGGGCCAGAAACCACTCCTCTTGTGATAGATAGGCTACCTAGTGCTTACCACTCCCACTGATAAGCTAGAAGGCTTCCCTCAATGCAGAAAGGCTTGGGGGGTGCAGAAGCTTACAAACAGTCCTGGATACAGCAAAACTGTATCTGAAGTAGACTAGCTACAGGAAAGGTGGGAAACAAGCACAAATACGGGCTTTTAGATCAGAAAGTTGAAAGAGATGGAAAAACTGCCCAAACGGCCAGTAAACTACAATTTTTGGGCCAGAAACCACTCTTGTGGTGGATAGGCTACCTAGTGCTTACCACTCCCACTGATAAGCTAGAAGGCTTCCCTCCAACCCAGAAAGGCTTTGGGGGCTCAGAAGCTTACATACAGTCCTGGATACAGCAAGTCTGTGTCTGGACTAGACTAGTTATAGGAAAGGTGGGAAAAGAGCAAATGTGGGCTTTTAGACCAGAAAGTTGAAGAAGATGGAAAAAACTGCCCTAGCAGCCAATAAACTACAGTTTCAGGGCCAGAAACCACTCCTCTTGTGGTAGATAGGTTACCTTGTGCTTACCACTCCCACTGATAAGCTAGAAGGCTTCCCTCCAACACAGAAAGGCTTGGGAGGCACACAAGCTTACAAACAGTCCCTGATACAGCAGATCTGTATCTGGAGTAGACTAGTTATTGGAAAGGTGGGAAACAAGCACAAATGCGGGCTTTTAAACCAGAAAGTTGAAAGAGATGGAAAAAGCTGCCCAAACGGACAATAAATTCCTGGGTCGGAAGCCACTCCTCTTGTGGTAGATTGGCTGCCTAGTGCTTACCACTCCCACTGATAAGCTAGAAAGCTTCCATCAACGCAGAAAGGCTTGGGTGCGCAGAAGCTTACAAACAGTCCTGGATACAGCAAAACTGTATTTGGAGTAGACTAGCTACAGGAAAGGCGGATAACAAGCACAAATGCGGGCTTTTAGATCAGAAAGTTGAAAAAGATGGAAAAACTGCTCAAACGGCCAGTAAACTACAATTTCTGGACCAGAAACCACTCTTGTGGTGGATAGGCTACCTAGTGCGCTTACCACTCCCACTGATAAGCTAGAAGGCTTCCCTCTAGCTCAGAAGGTTACAAATAGTCCTGGATACAGCAAATATGTATCTGGAGTAGACTAGTTACAGGAAAGGCAGGAAATAAGCTTAGATTTTTTTTTTTTTTTTTTTTTTTTTTTTTTTTTTTTTTTTTACAGAAAAGCAAATAAAGCACTAAAAAAATTCAAGTGCAGTGCAAGCTAGCACACTTGAGTGTGTAGCAAGATTAAAACAAATACAGTTTAAATAAATGCAATTTATTCAAACTGTATTCTGAACCGAATTCAATTATTGTTTTATTCAACTATGAACAGTTAAAAAGTGCCAAAAAATATACTTATCAGGGGAGAAGCACACTCATTCAGAACACAAGGAGATTCTAAAAAAGTTTTTTTTGTTAGTAAAGTGGAAAGGGAGAAAGGAGAAACAGAAAATAATTCAAGGTTAAGGACCGAAGTGGGTTGGCCTTCTCAAATGTTTTCTCTGTATTAGGTGAATGAGCTAATGACACTAGACTGGGATAGAGCTGGGTAATACATCATGTCTGTTTTCAAGTGTCTTTTTGTTTTCTGCTAGTGGACCAACACATCATTTCTTTCTTTATTTTTTTTAGAAGCTAAGTTTTAACAAACTGGGGCTCCATGGTTCAGTAAGTAGGATTAACATTGATTTAGCACTTTAGATGGAAAGTTAAGTTTAAAAATATTGACGCATGTCTCAGTTGATAAACTTTTGTGTTGATCAAAAAGGGTAAATGAAGGAGATAAATTAGTTCATATGTTACAAGTGGCATCATGTTATAATTCTGAGACTTGTAAGTACAATCTCCTCAAAACAAAACAAAAAAAAAATTCAGGTGAATAAGGAATGTGGAACATTGCTGTTCTTTAAAGCTGTTTTTTGCAGGGGGTAGCCCTCACTGCACAACCCCCAGGGTTTTATATATATATATATATATATATATATATATATATATATATATACATATGGATCTACTTTATTTGGTCAAATTTCATTTGGTCGAAAATGATTTTAGGCAGCCCACTTCACTGAAACCTCATTTGGCTGAAAGCACATTTGGTCGAATTACATTTGATCGAAAATGGTATAAAGTTCCTGCTCCACTGCAGTGCGACCTTGGAATGAGAATATAAAGTTAGGGGGGTGTAGGGGGCTACGCCCCCCCACATAATTGCAGTTTATGCACTATTATATACATGTTTATCCATTAAAAATACATTAAGATATACAAGTAAAAATGTGTTGCAAAATGTGGACCCCCCCCCCAACTTTATATTCTCACTCCAGGGTCGCACTGCATTGGGGCAGGGGCTTTATACTATTTTTGATCAAATGTAATTCGACCAGATGTGCTTTCAGCTAAATGAGGTTTCAGTGAAGTGGGCTGCCTGAAATCATTTTCGACCAAATGAAATTCGACTAAAAGCAGTAGACCCATATATATATATATATATATATATATATATATATATATATATATATATATATATATATATATATATATATATACATATACATATACACACACACACACACACACACACACACACACACAGCTAGCATATCCAAGAAACCCTGTAACATTTTGAAAAGGAAATACTCAGAGAAATGGTAATCTTGCACTAAAGTGTATGATCTAATGTTGTCAATCTTCACGTAATCCTTGACTGTGGGCTCAGAACCAACTCCGCCATTATTCCAACTTGTGCCTTCCAAAACCTCTCGAGCTAGGCCCTATGCATAATGCTGGCCACCAAATTACCTCAGATCATGTTTGCTGCTTCATAGTGACAGACGTGTTCAACCAACCTCGCGAGCCATGGCCCTTATTTAACTTTGTTAGTTTTTTCCATTTGAATTTCTGTTTCTTTCTATACTCTTTATTTACCCACGCATCTAGTTCCCTTTAGGTGTGTGCATGAGTGATCTCTGTTTCAATCTTCTACCGTTAGGTACTCTAAGTTACCATTGTTGGTACTTACCCCCCCTTACCATTGGTTAATCTCTTTTACCATTTGTTGGTAATTCCCCTTCCTTCTCTACTCAAAAAAAAATATATCTTTCTTTCTTCCTTTGGTTTATTTCCACTGTGTGTGTGTGTGTGTGTGTGTGTGTGTTTGCTTGTGTCAGGAGGCCTTAGCTTTTACAATGGCCAACAAATCCTCTAAAGGCACCTCTGGTTTTAAGAGGTGCCGAAAGTTTGAGAGAAAAATGCCAAATTCAGATGGAGACACCTTCTGTGTTAATTGTCTTGGTGCTGTCCATCTTCAAGGAGATTGTGCCATCTGTCACGGCTTTTCCACTAGAACCCTGACAGGGGGTAAAAATAAGTTCATTCTCAAAGGACTTCTTAAATCTAATTTTGACAAGGCTATCTCTGGTCCCAAAACCAAAGCCAGCTCTGCTTCTTCCTCATCATCTTCCTCAAAACTGAAAAAGCGAACTCATTCAGTTCCGACAGTATTTTCAGAACCACCTTCTAAACTGGTCAAGTCTTCCACAGTACTGGCTGACTCCTTGACACCGGCGGGAAAGGATAATCTTTCATCGACACCGACATCTGCAGCTCATGATGTTCATCGTGTTTCACTGTTGCAGTCATTACATTTGGGTAATCTTCTGGCAGGTTGCCCTCAGTTGGCCTGATTAACAAAGTCTTGGGTCCTGCGTCAGTTGCTGTCCCTTCTTCCATGACATCAGGTCGTCAGGGGTATAAAACATGCAGCCGACGCCATTACATCAGTCTTTCTTGCCACGCGGTGCCCGAAGAAGAAGCAGTTCGCAAGTGCCGGTTGGCCGACTCCTGAAATTTCCATTTTCGAGTTTCAGAACCGAAGTCTTCAACTAAAAGCTAAGTACCCCATTGGGGAAACTTTTTCTTGCTCCTTACCGATGTCAGTAAAAGTTAATAATTGTATTACTTGTGGGAAGCAAATACCTCGTAAGGATTTTCATTTGTACTATATTCTTTGACTAGGCCCTGACCACGAGGTTCCGTGCTTTATTTAATCAGCGCACTATCTGTCGTCGGTACATTTTTGCTTCTAAATATTTTGGCTCTCGGTTTAATTATCCAGAAATGACGTTGGTTAGCCATCCGACTACCGGAATACCGAAAAAACGCAAAGAAAAAGACAGAGACAGGCCATTGAGGTCCAAAACTGCCGACGATGTTTCTCCTAAGCCAGTCGCCAGTTCGCCAGTACTCAGTGAGGCGCTTTCGCAGCCCCTGATACCCGCTACTTCTGATTCGTAGGCCTCTACTGAGACCCATTCAGAGTCCGGTATGCGGCGAGATCCTTCACATATGGAATCCGCAGATGTCTATACCTTGGATGGGTCTGGAGCCGCTGAGCAGGCACCAGCTTCTGAGGGTGTATTCAGGCCTATAGACTTGCATATTAAACTGACTCCAACTTCAGTACTAAGGCCTAAATCTCGATCTATGTCTAAAAAACCGACGCCCAGGCCACATGTTCAGGCCCCTATGCCTAAAAAACAGATGATTAAAATGGCTGAAGATTTAATTACTCTAATCAGGGGTAGTCAACCCCCCCCCCCCCTCCAAGAGGCCTAGGATTGAACTTGACTATGAATCTTCTGAACAGGACTGTTTCTTCTGACTCTTCTAATGATCTGGATTTGTCCATACCTACTTATGATGACTCTGATGCAGAGGATTCCATTCCTTCTGCCTCTCCGCCTGAGGATTTCTCTTTTGGGGAAACTTTACATACCTTAATGGAGCATTTCCACTGGGAAAGTCAGGATTTCTCTGAATCCAAAAAGAGGCTTAGGGATTTCCTCCTCCTTCGTCAGCATAGGCCTTTGGCTGTACCTCCTGTACTAGACATTGTTGATGATGTGTTTTTGGAATCCAGTATGGCCCCTGATTCCTTGCCTCCAGCCCCTAGTAAACTAGACAGGGTTCGTGAGTCCCACAAATTCCTTTTCAAGAATCCTGTTGCGGACCCTGAAACCATTTCTCAGGGGCCCAAGGGCATTAAGGCTTCTACTGCTAAAAATCCTACCCCTTCTGATAGAGACTCCAGGGCGCTGGATAGATGAGGTAAAAAGATTTATACTTCTGCAACCTTAGCAATCAGGGCTTTAAACTGTTAATTCCATATGCTAAAATATCAACAGCATATCATGGGACTGCTTAAACAGAAAATGATGTTGATTTCTGACCTTGTGGAGAATAAAGATTTACAGGATTTATTGCATTCAGCCGAACAAGTTGAGAAAACATACTTTGCAATGTGGTTTTGATTCTTTAGAGGCCTCTTGCAGGGCTGATGTTACTGGGTCTGTGCTTAGAAGGCATGCTTGGCTTAAGGAGCAATCTCTGCCTGATCATGTTAAAGCAAAACTTTTGGATGCTCCTTTACAGCAGGACCGCCTGTTTGGCAATAAGGCTGAAGAAGTTCTAAAAAAGATGGAAGATAAAGCTGAATCTATGCAAACTGCGAAAGATTTCTTACAAGTACAACCTCCTAGATTTAGTAGGCACTGGCCTACTAAGAACTGGTCCTTTCCAGCTCCTTCCAGATCCACTCCATCCAAACCCAGACATTCCAAAAGCACCAGGTTTCAGTTGCAAGGGACTTTCAGAACTAAGCAATGGGGTGCTTCCACTTCCAAATCTGGAAAACAACAAGACACCACCCTATGGTAAACAGTATCAATGACTTCCCTTTAAAATTACCAAGCACTTACCTCTTAGCCGCCCCTTTGGGGGGAAAACTGGCTCTTCATTCAAGCAACTGGCAACTTATAACCCAGGACAAATGGGTTTTAAATATAGTGTCCCAGGGATACAGATTTCATTTCCACACGCTGCCAACTCCAAACGGGTGGCCAGGCCTGCCCCCAAATCAGTGGACAGAGGCTCAGAAACAAGTACTTTCCCTCCTAAACATGAGGGCTATTCAGCTAGTACCAGAAGAGGAAAAGGGACAAGGTTTCTATTCCAGACTTTTCCTGGTACCCAGAAAAGACAAATCATGGTGTCCAATTCTGGACCTGTCCACTCTAAACACCTTTCTGGACATTCCAAAATTCAAGATGCTGACTCTTCATCAGTTACTTCCTATGCTAGGCAGGGATGCCTGGTTGGTAACTCTAGTTTTAAAAGAGGATTACCTGCATATCCCAATCAGGGAATTTTGCAGAAGATACCTACGCTTCAAAGGAGGCTGCATCCATTATCAGTTCTCTGCACTGCCCTTTGGCTTGTCTACTATGCCCAGAGTATTCACAAAGTGCCTGGCTCCAGTAATTGCATTTTGCAGGCAAAGAAATATTCAAATATATCCATACCTGGACGACTGTCTAATTCAGGCAGAAAACCAGGCCATTCTTCTGAAACATCTGGCATTTGTAAAAAGAGTTCTAACGTGTCTAGGGTACACCATAAACAAAAAGAAATCTCAACTGGTACCCTCTCAAAAAATTACATTCCTGGGTGCAAGCTTGAATACAACTGCCCAGATGGCTTTCCTTATGCCAGAAAAGCAAATTCATTTGGTGACTTACTTCAAACAGGTGGCCACAAAAACCCTGCTTTCTGCAAGGCAAATACTGCAAGCCTTGGGGTTCATGGCCTCCTGCATTCTTCTAATTCCATATGCAAGACTGCATATGAGGAAACTTCAGTGGTACTTAAAAAGTTTATGGAGTCAACATTATCACAGCCAGGAAACAATGATTCCTATCATATCTTGCCTGTGCCTAGAGTTCCTATGGTGGGCAGAGGCCTGCCACCAAAACAAGGGACTGCCACTCACACCACCGCCTGCCGCCCAAACCCTAACTACAGACGCATCAGACTATTCATGGGGGGCTCATCTGGCAGGGAAGTGCATTCAGGGCAAATGGACACCAAATCAAATGCACCTTCATATCAATCAAAAAGAAATGCTAGCTGTACAGAATGCACTGATAGCCTTCAAGGACTAACTTCATCCAGGACAATTACTGATAAAGACGAACAACACCACGGTTATGTGGTACATAAACAAGCAGGGGGGTACACATTCCTACCCCCTCTGCAGACGAGCCATGGCATTGTGGAACACGGCCTTGAGTTATCAAGTACAACTGCAAGCCCAATTCCTGCCAGGAAAGCAGAATGTTCTGGCAGATGAACTAAGCAGAAATCTCATGGACCCACACGAATGGAAACTGGAACCATGGATTTTCAACATGTTGACATGCAAATGGGGGAGCCCAGACATAGATCTTTTTCCCTCACCCTAGAACTACCAGTTGGACAAATTTTGCACAAGAACTCATCACAAAAAAGCCTGGAAAGTGGATGCTCTGTCCTTCAGCTGGAAAAACCTATCAGTCTATGCCTTTCCCCTTCTGCCTCTGCTCTCCAAAGTTCTACTAAAAGTCAAACAGGACAAACCAAAAATGATTTTGATTGCTCCAGACTGGCCTCGCCAACACTGGTACCCACTCCTGTGCAGTGTGTCACACATTTCACCGTGGCACCTGCCTCAGACACCTTCCTTACTGTCTCAGCAGGAGAACCAAATTCTGCACCTTCAGCTCCAAACATTGAATCTTGCAGTGTGGCTAATCACTTACATTCCCCCTTAGCATCCCTCAGCAAACCTGTGATGGATGTCATTTTGGAGGCGAGAAGACCAAGTACTAGAAAATCTTATGCTGACAATGGAAAAGATTCTGTGCCTGGAAGCAATCTCAGGGGATGAGCACAGCAGTGCCCAATTTACCTCAGATTTTGCAATACATAACTGAGATGCTTCACAAGGGCCTGTCTTTTTCTTCCATAAAAATGCATGCCTCAGCCATTTCAGCTCATTACAACACAGAACCCCCCCACCTTCTCTCATCCTCTTCTAAAGCAGTATCTCAGGGGGGCCAAAAACTTGAGACCACCCAGGAGAGCTCCAACCCCTGCCTGGGACCTTAACTTTGTATTGGAGAAACTCACTTTACCTCCTTTCAAGCCAGCTGCTACTGCAGACTTAAAATGTCTTTCCTGGGAAACAGTCTTCCTTTTAGCAATCACTTCAGCTAGAAGGATATCTGAATTACAGGCCCTTATGGCAGTGGAGCCTTTCATCATCTTTCATGCCGACAGGGTGTCACTCAGGACCAATTCATCATTCATGCCCAAGGTGGTATCCAGTGTGGCTCTTAATCAGTCCATTCATTTACCAACTTCCTTTCCCAATCCACAGAACAAGGGGGAGCGGATTCTGCATTCATTGGATGTACACAGACAACTTAGATTCTACTTGGACAGGACTAAAATTCGAAGAAAATCTGAACAACTGCTGGAAGCATTTGCTGCAAGGGCAGAGGGGAAGGCTGTTTCAAAGCAAAACATTTCTAAATGGATAAGCCATTGTATTCATTTCTGTTATAAGCACCATGGAAAACCTATCTTCCAGGGGATCAGATCTCATTCCACCAGGGCGGCATCTACTTGACCAGCCTTTCTCAGAGGTGTTCCTACCAGGGATATTCTAGAAGCTGCTGCCTGGAGTTCAGTTCATACTTTCATCAATCATTATCATTTACCAATTTTCTCTAAATCCTGAGCTGGCTTTGCCACTGCTGTTTTGCAGGTACTTATAGCTGGTCCTAATGCTGTATAAATCCATCCTCCCAACCATAGCTTTGGGAATCTACCTAAATGTAATGACTGCAACAGTGAAACATGATGAACATAGTACAGTTGTGTACAATTACCATAAATGTAGATGTTCGAGTGTATTCACTGTTGCAGTCCTGGTTACCCTCCCTCCAGCCCCCTGTTTTTCTCTTACTATACCTATACTTTCTTTTACTATGCTCAAAAGCCCTTTTGGTGTATTTGCTTTTGTTTGGAGGTATATTTTTGTGTTTTCAATTTTATATATATAGCCGACACCATATATATATTGCTCCCCATTTGGGGGGCTCCTGACATCTGGGGAAAGAAAAACTGATGTAATGGTGTCGGCTGCATGTTTTATACCCCTGATGACCTGACATCATGGAAGAAGGGACAGCAACTGACGCAGGACCCAAGACTTTGTTAATCAGGCTGACTGAGCGCAACCTGCCAGCAGATTACCCAAATGTAATGACTGCAACAGTGAATACATTCGAACATCTACATTTATGGTAAGTGTACACAACTGTACTTTTCTGTCCTTCCTCTCACTGCCTACCTCTAAATTCTTCGTCACTTCTGTGCTACCTGTCACTTCGGTACCAGTTGAACTCTCGGTACTGAAGGAGTCACGACTGATAGCTCTATCGAGGACGTCTTATTCTCCTTCGGCTGGCCCAATTGCAGACCATGCTCCGAGTCCATTTTTGAAGATACGGCCACCAAGATCTCCATCGACCTCCTCTATTTGGTCCACTAAGAGCCTGTCCAAGTCAGACATTATGAGAAAAGTCAATCAGCTCCTGATGGCAAAGGGATTGCCTCCATCTTTGGTTCCTAGTCAGGTTGGCCCTGGAACCTTGCCTTCTTCTACACCCATAAAAATTCCTCCTTCGACTCCAGCCAAGTTTTTGGAGCCCCTGGTACTGACCATCCCCACGTTGACTGCTTCTGTGTCAGCCAGAACTCCTTCTTCATCACCCATAGCTGCCTTGAGCTCTTCTAGTTTATCGGAACCAGAGACCTCCAGGGGTTGAAGCTTCGTTCAGGTTCTGAGGGGCAGGGCTAGACTTCAATTCTTTTGGAGCCATCCATGTCCCTTGGGGCCACGTATATGTAAATTTGACCCTGGCTTCTGTTTTGGAGGTGGCTTCCTCGGTGCAGGGTGGGAGTCTATTTCGGTTCCGGGCTCCCATCCCTCTATGGGGGGGGGCCTGCCTTTTTAGCTATGGAGAAGGCCTTGTCCATAGTGAACTCACAGTCAATGCCATCCATGTTGGGCCAAGTAACTGGTCCATACCCTCGACCGGAGCTTCCTCCAGTCTCTTCCCTGGGGCAGAGTACAGAAAAGCCTCATGAGCGATCCACCCTGGTGATATCATGTTTGGATACCTGTCCAGATCTTCCCATTGAAGAAGTATCTTCTAAAAAAAGTGCAAGAGGAACCACTTGGACTCCCCTGTAGAGTCCTTCACAGAGGATGCTGATTTTGATGAAGAAGAAAGTTCCCCCAGGTCACCCCCTAATGATGTTTCCTTCAGGGGCATCCTAGAAATCCTGAAATAGAGGGGTGGCTGGACTACCCTCCAACCTTCCTCAGATGAAACTGGTATACCTAGAGGCTTTTCGCACCCAGCCCACTACCTCCTGAATCTCTCCACCCGCTGACGATCTTATAAAACTGATTGCTCAGCAGGCCTGGAAAATTCCTGACTCTATTGAGCCAATTCCCAATACATGACCCCATTCTCTCTGCCTCTAAAGATGAGCAGCACTAGGCCAAGGGTATTCCTGTAGATGCCATGGTGGTAGCAGCAGCCACTAAAATGGTACTTGTGGAAGAAAGTCCTATAATCCATCTTCCTAACAAGGAGTCTAGGACTATGGATAGGTTTGGTAAGCGCATATATGCGTCATCAACCTTCACTCTCAGATCCTTGAATCACATGGCACGTTTTACCAGGCTTCAGAGAGATCTGATTAAAGAGCTTTCAGATACTCTTATTGGAGCACTAGCTGAAGGAGTCCAAGATAAAGTTACCTCTCAGCTTGCCACCCTCGAATCGATTTCCAATTCATCCATGAGGCTAATTTGTTATGCAGCTGAAGGGACAACAAGAGCAGCATGTTTAGGTGTAGCCATCAGGAGACACGCCTGGGTGCACTTATGTGACTTTATGGAGCCATTTAAGGCTTCTTTCGTCAGTGCTCCATTTGACAGATCATCCCTGTTTGGCTCCAAGGTTAAAGACACTCTAGCCAGATGTGAGAAAGATGGGAAGACCCTTTCTGCCCTGGACATACGCTTCTCCACTCCTCAATGCCCCTATTCTGGGAACCAGAGAAGTGGGAGACTATGGTTTAAAAAGACTCAAGGACCTTTCCAAGACTCGCGTGGCAATGACTTACCCCGGGGCAGGGGGGGGGTAATGGAAGATGTCATCCAAGAGACAGAAATGGCCCACAGAACCAGGGGTTCAGAGGTTATTCCTCAGGTAGCTTCCTACCAGTGCTCCTGAACGGAGGCCCGATTGCCTTCCTCTAGAGGCAGTTGGGGTACGATTATCCCTGCACCAATCTGCCTGACTAGAAATGACGATGGACATATGGGTGCAGGGGATCATTTCCAGTGGTTACATCATTCCCCTTTCAATGAAACCAAAAAGATCCCAGACATTCCACCCAGTCACAGGGAGGCAGCAGTCTTAGAAATTCAGAAACTGCTCGACAAAAGAGTCACCCAGGCAGTCCCACCAAACCAGAGAGGATCCGGAATTTACTCAAGGTTCTTTTTAGTGCCCAAAAAAACAGGGGACTAGAGACCCATTTTGGACCTCAGCCAGTTGAACAAATCAGTTCAACAAACCAAATTCCAGGTGGTCTCGGTACAGTCAGTACTTCCGTTCTTGGAAAAAGATGGCTGGATGTGCTAAATAGATCTTTAGAATGCGTATTACCACATAAAAATAGAAAAGCACTCCAGAAGACTCCTGCACATGTTCTTTGTGTTTCACTGTTGCAGTCATCACCTCTACTTGATCATGTCAAGTCTAAATTAATTGATGCACCTTTGGACAAAGACCGCTTGTTTGGAGAAAAAGCAGAAGAGGTGCTTAAAAAGTGGAAAACAAAGCAAAATCTATGCAAACAGTAAAAGATTTCTTTCAGGTTCAACCTCCTAGATTCAGCAGGAACTTTCCCTCTAAGCACTGGTCCTTTCCTGCTCCCAGCAGACAGGGGCAAGCTAAGCCCCTCAGAGACAGGCCACACAGGTCCCTACAGCAGAGACAACAGAGAACCAAACAGTGGACCACATCCACCCCTAGGGCAGGGAGTTCTAAGCCATCCCTCTATGGCAAAAACTCCCAATGACTCCCTACCCCCCTCTGCCCTCCTTTCACCCACAAGCTCGGAGGAAGGCTGTCCCTCTGCAAAGAAAATTGGCAGTCTGTAGCCAAGGATCAATGCGTCTTAAAGATCATTTTCCAGGGATACAAATTCACTTTCAATGAACTCCCAATTCCCAGAGGGTACCCAAACTTACCTCCCAATCAGAGGGCAGAGGTAGTAAAGCGAGTCCAAATTCTCATAGCCCAGGGGGCAGTAGAACCTGTCCCCACAAATCAAGCAGGCAAAGTCTTTTATTCCAGGATTTTCCTTGCTCCCAGAAAGGAGGGCAGTTGGTGCCCCATCCTGGATCTGTCCCCAAATTCAAAATGCTAACCCTGCAGCAGCTGCTGCCTATGCTGTCAAAAAATGCGTGGTTAGTGACCCTGGACCTAAAAGATGCATACCGCCATATCCCAGTAAGGGAGTCCTGCAGGAAATTCCTGCGTTTCAGATCAGGCTCTCAGTACTTTCAGTTCTCTGCTCTTCCCTTTGGCTTATCTAGTGCTCCCAGGGTTTTTACCAAATGTTTGGCCCTGGCCATAGCATTTTGCAGACAGAAAAATATACAGATTTATCCTTATCTGGACGACTGCCTCATCCAGGCAGAGACCAAAGAAAAGCTGCTCCAGGACCTACACTTCATCAAAACCCTCCTAACTTCCTTGGGGTTCACCATCAACGAGAAGAAATCAAGGCAGACTGTCTCCAGGAGGATCATTTTCCTGGGAGCTCTGCTGGACACAGCATACCAAATGACCGTCCTACCCCCAGAAAGGCAGAGCTCCCTGCCTCTCTACTTTACCCAGCTGACATCCAAAAGTCATCTCACAGCAAGGACATTTCTGCAAGCCTTGGGATACATGGCTTCTTGCATCCTTCTGACTCCTCTGGCCAGGCTACACATAAGGAAACTTCAGTGGTATCTGAGGAACCTTTGGTGCCAACACTCACAGCCTCTAGAGACCTCTCTACCTCTGATCCCCTGTATAAGGGCAGAGTTGCTGTGGAGGTCAGGGGTCTGTGCCAGGAACCAGGGTCTCCCCTTTCATCGACCGCCCCACCAGGCAGACCATCAACACCGACACCTCAGACCTCGCTTGGGGCGCCCACCTAGCAGGCAGGTGCACCCACAGTCTTTGGGATGTCCAACACCTTTCCTGCATATCAACCAGAAAGAAATGATTGCAGTGCAAAAGGCTCTGACATTCTTCCAGCCCCATCTCAGGCCAGGAGTTCTCCTTATCAAAACAGACAACACTACAGTAATGTGGTACATCAACAAACAGGGAGGGGCACAATATTACTCTCTGTGCAGGTTAACCATGAACCTCTGGCTGACTTCCTCCTCCATGGAATTACACCTAATAGCCCACTACCTACCAGGGATCAACAACACCCTGGCAGACTCCTTCAGCAGACACTTAATGGACCCCCACGAATGGCAGCTCCACAAAAATATCTTTGTGCAAGTCACTCAAGTGTGGGGAAATCCAGAGGTGGATCTCTTTGCTTCGCAGCTCAACCATCAACTAAAAAAATTTTGCACCAGGGAATATCCCCTCCTGGCATGGAAGGTGGATGCCTTAACCTTCCCTTGAAAATCCCTCTTTGTGTACTTTCCCCCCTCTGCCTCTTATTTCCAAGGTCCTCATCAAGATAAGGGAGGATGGGCCCAAGGCCATCCTCATTGCTCCAGATTGGCCCAGACAACATTGGTACCCCTTGCTGTGCAGCCTGACATGACATCCTTCCAGGCAGCTTCCCCAGATCCCAAACCTCTTCACTCAATCAGGGGGGGAAATGCTGCACCCACATTTGCAGACTCTGAAGCTATCAGCATGGCTGATACTCCCAAGGTAAGGGAAGGGCTCCTGTTAAGCAAGCAGGTCCTAGACATCATCACAAGGTCAGAAGGCCCAGCACCAGAAGATCTTATGCAGGGAAATGGAAAAGATTCTTTTCCTGGTGCCAGTCCAGAGGGGCCAGTTCCTCACAACCTTCTGTCCCTCTCATCCTGGATTATCTAGCGGAATTACTTAATAGTGGCCACTAGCAGTGCATCTCAGACTGCTAGGGTTCTGGGTATTTCCATATCTTGACGAATGACTCCTTACCACTCCCACCAGGCATCAGTTCTTAAAGGCACTAGATTACACCCTTCATCTTTGTGCCACCTTAGGATTCACTATAAACTACAAAAAAATCCCATCTGGAGCCATCACAACAGCTGGAATTCATTGGAACTGTGCTAGACACAGTCACCAGATTTGCATCACTTCCCATAGAAAGGCTCCAGAGGATCAGATCACAAGTAAACCAGATCATTCAAAACAACAGAGTAGCAGCAAGACTCTTCCTACAGACTCTGGGGTCAATGACAGCCTCTCTCTCTCTCTAGTTCCCTTGGTCAGATATCACATGTAAATTCTTCAGTGGCTTCTGGCCTCTCAGTGGTCCTTGTTAAATCAACCTATGTCCCATCTGATTTTGATCCATTGTTGCAAAGAAGACCTGCGTTGGTGGCTCCATTCCAACGAAATCTTGTCAAACCATCCATTTGTCCCTCCTCAGCCCCAAGCTATAGTGACCATGGACACTTCCCAGATAGGGTGGGGAAGGGCATTATCTGGGAAAGACAGTCCAAGGCACGTGGTCCCGGATGGAGGCCAACTTGTATATCAACGTTCTAGACGTGAAGGCAGTGCACTTAGCATTGCAGGCATTTCAAGATGCCCTCCCCTTTGGAAAGATTGCAGTTCAAACAGGCAACAATTGCAGTTCAAACAGGCAACATGTCAGTAGTCTGGTATATCAACAAACAAGGAGGAACCAGATCGTAACCTCTTTGTCGAGAAGCTCTCAAATTATGGCAATGGGTGATTTCCTACAACCACTTTCTAATGGCAACACACATTCTGGGGAGCTCCAGCGTGATTGCGGACAAGTTGAGCAGAACTATTCTCATGCCTCATGAGTGGTGTCTCAATCCAGTGGTGGCGGGAAAGATATTCTGCCACTGGGGCCAATTTTGCTGCGATCTGTTTGCGTCCCCTCTGAACAACAAGTGCAGCAGTTACTTTGCCCTAATCCCCTCCCCCCCGGGGGAGTCACCCAGAGATGCTCTCCTTCACAATTGGCCCTCTGGTCTGCTATACGCCTTTCCCCCGACTCCCTCTGGTATATCAGTTTCTAAAGAAAGCCAACAGGTCAAAGAACAGAATAATCCTCATTGCCCCATTCTGGCCTCGACAAGTCTGGTTTCTCTTCCTTTGGCCTCATCTACTTCAGAAACCCTGCATACTGGACCCAGCTCCAGACCTATTGTCCCACCTGGAGGGAATGGTTCATCCGAATCTTCAGCATCTCAAGGTCACTACATGGCCTCTCCAGTTCCCATGATTGCCAGCCTTTCCTCACTCACTTTCCCGGTCCGACACATCATTCTGGCCCACCACAAGCCTTCAAATAGGAAATTGTACCATAACAAATGGATAAAGTTTGCCAAATGGCTACTTAACTGTAATATTGACCCATATGCAGCATCTGTAGACAAAGTTTTAGAATTTTTAGCCTCAGTCTGGCTCATCAGCTTTTACCTTTCGGGTGCATCTTGCTGCGATATTTAACTTCCATATTGGTTTCAATGGTTCATCTCTCATATCACTCATAAACTATGTAAAGCCTTTTTGGAAGAAACCTTAATTCTCAGGCCTCCATTTAAAGACCCCTCAGCTCCATGGAATTTGCATTTGGTATTGCAGTCTCTCATTTCTTCCCCCTTTGAACCTTCAGCAACTTGTGGCTTAAAGTTCTTGTCCTGGAAAACCTTATTTGTGATAACTGTTACTTCAGCCAGGAGAATATTGGAAATTCAAGCCTTGTCCTCAAACCTCCCTATTTGATATTTCATAAGGAGAGGGTCTCCCTCAGGACAAATCCTTTCTTTTTTCCAGAGATGGTTTCAGAGTCAAATATCAATCAAACCTTACATCTCCCATTCCTAATTTTTACAAGGGAGAGTACTATCTACACTTACTAGATCTACACAGGCAATTACGTTTTTACCTTCACAGAACAGAGGACATAAGAAAGTCAGACCAACTGTTTATTCCCTTTTCTACACTCTCTTTAGGTAATCCAGTATCTTAGGTTGCTTTGGCTAAATGGCTTAAAGACTGTATCGCCTTTGTTTACTAGAAAAAGGGATGACTTCACCTACCACATCCTGTAAAAGCGCATTCAACAAGAGCTGTAGCAGCTTCTGCAGTTTTTCATGCCAGAGCTTCCTTAGATGATATTTGTGTAGCAGCTACATGGGCATCTACTCATACCTTTGTTACTCATTACAAATTGGACCAGGTCTCTAGGGGGACGTGCATCATCCGGCTCGATGGTGCTCAGGAAAATTCTTCTGTGAGACCCTCCAAGATTCTGGTAGCTACGGACTCTGTCCCACAGTCAGGGATTATGTGAAGATTGATGACATCAGATAAAGAAATTATGTCTTACCATAACGTTCCATCTGTATTGGTGATCTTCACTAATCCTTGACATTCCTTCCCTCCTTCCCCCTGCCTTGGAACTCTTGGTGAACCAAATTTTCCCAAAGACTGGCTTCATAGTAGGGCCACAGATATGGTCTCTTATCTATTACTTGTCTGTCACTGTTATAGGCAAACTCAATCTGAGGTAATTTGGTGAGGATCATAATGGGTAGAGCCTAGCTCAAGAGTTTTTGAAAGGTGCAAGCTGGAATAACAGCCGAGTCGGTTCTGAGGCTCAGAACCGATCCGACAGTCAAGGATTAATGAAGATCAACAACACAGATGGAATTTTATGGTAAGACATAACTTTTTTTTTTGTTTGCTTACTCAGTCTTGCTGTCTTTGGGCTCACACCGTGAGTCTGCGATTATCAAACAATTACTGTTAGAAGAACGTGTAAAAAAAAAGATTTACATGCCTCCAACATTATTTCTGGAAAGGCAGTTTGTTTGCCAGGAGTAAGATTAACTGTCATAATTAGTGGTCACTGTTGTTCATGTTATCTGAACCTTAAAGGCCAAATCACAGCTTTTCCGTTTGACTTGCAACCAAGGGTGTAGCTAGGCATACTCGATATACTCAAATGAGTACATTTTTTTTCTGACTGTCTCTTGGAAACTTCAACAGTCAAAAGTCACAGAATGTTTAAAACTGTCTAATCAAATATTTACAGTATAGAGGTATACAAAGAGTGATTGTTTTAAAGGAATACACTTCTAAAAATAGTTCTTTAGGAGTACAAAACAACTGCTGGAAACAACATGTCTACGTCTTATCTGTCTGCAGGTAGCATTTTCAAGGTTAAGCACGTTTTTAAAATGATAGGTGAGTGGTGGGACAACAACATTAGGTTTGAGTACAAAATATAGACCTCTGGCTACATCCCTGCTTCCAACATGGATAATCTTTTAATGTCTTATGGGCAGGAATTTTTAACAGAAATTGTGAAGATATCTGTAGCTACCCTGCATATAAGTCATCCTCCAGTTAGAATCCCAGATGACAGCTACTTTGTTTGAAGCCATTGCTTGAAAGTGAAGGTTCGTAGTACTGTGGATATATGAAGATCCATAGGTCCTTCATAGAGTCTCTTAAAGCAGTCCAAGTCTTTTCCTTCCAGACCCTATATCAATGCTGTGCTGGTCTTTCTTTCTGGACAGTAACATTACAATACAAAACTTATATGAAATACAACAGTACCTCTTTTTTAGTAATTCCTGTTAAAGGAACTGAAATGCATAAATACTTGGGTGAAAAAATCCCAGTGTTATCTTACTGGTTACTTAAATCTAGAAAGGGACTCCCATAATTTCCTGGAGCTCAACAAATTGATCATTGGCAGACGTTTCCACCAAAGCAAAATTCCTGACCTTAACAATCGCTTGCATTGTATTGACTGGTCCCCTCTTTAACTGCCATTCTTTGCTATTCTGTTTCTCTTCATTCTTCACTCTTCTCTGCACTCCACTTGCTTTTCTTCTATTTTGTTCCACTCACTTGACCTCTATCATTTTGTTGTTGTACTTGCACAAAATGCATACTTTTAATGATTTCTGCAAGGCATTGATGTTGTTACTCACCCATCTCTTTGAAGATCTTGCTCTTTTTAATGTGCTTAAACTTGCAATGTAACTTGGTATGGTTATGATCTATGAGTATTATTTTCTTTTGGCATTATCTTTTGTATCTTGTGTTTGTGGAGCTTTGTCAATACTTTTATCTACAAGGCATTAATGTTTTTACTCGTATGTCTTTTTATCTTGCCATTTTTATGTTTTTAAACTTGCAATGTAACTTGGTTTTGTTATGATATACGTGTATTAGTTTTTGCCATAGTCTTTTTATCAAGTGTTTGTGGAGCTTTTCTCCTTGGGCCTCCACTGAAAATGGGCCTCCAGCCCAGTAGACTAACCCAGTTAACAAAGGACAAATAAAAAAATAAATAAATACATCTCTGTTTTAAACAGTCAAAAATTTGTTTTTCACGTCACTCAGAGGTGACAGGACTGCACATTGATGCCCTTGGCTGGCTAACACTATTAGGCAAAAAATTAAGCAGTGGAAATCTGCTTGAAGAGTATGGAAGTCTGATCCCAACAATAACTAGTATTGTCAAATATTCCTAGAACACAAAAAGTCATCTGGAATAGCTACTAACAGTCCCAGTGCTTTAAGCTTAAGACAAAGATAAAGATAGCAAACTTACACAACTCAGCCAAAACTGTTCTGGTAAGAAATAAAACAGATTAACTGGCAAAATTACTGACTCCTCAGCAACCTCAGGCACTGAATACTTCGACAGCACCAACTTTTCTAAAGATTACAAGAACTTTTCTTTCACCCATAATAAAAAGAAATGACTGACACTTTTCCCACTACTCCAGTCTACCTCCATTATAGCGATAGTAGCAGCTTTTACTCAGTTATATCCTCTCCTCTCTCAACTGTCCAAAGTTTCGCAGAATGTCCATATTTTTGCCTTATATTTTGATCTGTTCCTCAAAAACCTGTTTTTCTACAAATCAATAAGGACTGAAGTCACTAAATAATGACATACATTTGAGTTTCAGGCTTCATATCCCTCAGAAAAATGTATGCTTATCATAAATTCAAGAAATTGAGAAACTACTCACAAACATCTACAACTTATCCTTCACAGCATGAACAGTTTCCAGTTCATTCACACATTTTGTTATCATTCGCCTGACCAAAGTTTCCTCGACCACATAACTTAAACTTCTGACCCATCTCTATCTTGTCCTCTCACAAAAATGCTTGGAAAACTACTTTATAAATAAATTATATCACACAAAATAAGTGAGGCTTTCTTTAAGACCAGGAGCATGGTTTTAGTAATTATTTAGCACCACTACAACACTAACTACTGCCACAGACATACTTTGCAACAATATGAATGATGGATTTCTTTCTGCTAGAGTTTTTCATTGATTTGTCTGGGGTCGAGGAGACATTTAACTACAACCTCTTAATCTAGAAACTCAGTTTTGGTGGAAACACAATTGCTTGATTCCAAAACTATCCAATAATGAAACATTTCAAATATATAGAAATAACTCTTTCTCAGACAATGGAGAAAATTAACACTGACATTCCCCAAGTCTCTGGCTTAGGACTCCTGTTTTTATCAACAACATAGCAGTAGACCAACCTAACTTTAACCTTATAATGTATGTTCACAATATATTTATGTTAGACTCCAGCAAAGTCTTCTATAACCTAGAACATATAATCTAAACTTCAGAGAGGTTTCTGTGAACTATCTGATGTTCTTTGTGTTTCACTGTTGTAGTCATCACATTTGGGTTATCTGCCTGCAGGAGCCCTCAGTCGGCCCAAATACCAGAGTCTTGGGATTTCTCGTTGGATGCTGTCACCTCTTCCATGACGTCAGGGGTATACAACATGCAGCCGATGCCATTACATCAGTCTTTCTTGCCGTGAAATAGCCGGAAGCAGAAGCAGTTCGCAAGTGCCGGTCGGCCGCTTCCTGAAATTTTCGTTTTTCAAGTTTCAAACCTGAAGTCTTCTAAAGCTAAGTACCCCATTGGGGATCCTTTTTTCTTGCTCTAACCAACGTCAGAAAAAGTTAACAATTGTCTTGCCTGTGGAAAGCAAATGCCACACAGAGATTTTCATTCTTACTGTGTCACCTGTTTAGCCCCAGACCACGACGTCCCTTGCTTTCGGTTTTGTGCCTTGTTTACTGCCCGAACCATTTGTCGTCGGGCTATCTTTGTTGCTAAATTCTTTCTCTCTCGTTCTCTATATTCCGAAATGGCTTCCATAAGCCATCCTACTACTGATCATCCAAAAAACGCAAGGATAAAGACAGAGACCGCATAGGTCCAAAACTGCTGACGACGCTTCCGTTAAGCTAGTCGCCAGTCCACCTGTATTCAGTGAGGCACCTTCACAGCCCCTGATACCCACTTCTGCAGATTTGCAGGCCTCTGCTGAGACCCATTCGGAGTCTGGTATGCCACGAGATGCTTCTTCGACTGTGGAACCTGCTGATGACTCTACCTTCGATAGGTCAGGAGCCACTGTGCAGGCACCGGCTTCTGAGGGTGTATTCTGACCTACCGATATTCGTATTAAACTGGCAACTTCATTTTTAACTAAAACTACCAAGTTTCTCAGGTCCAGAGTTCGCACTACTTCTAGAAAACCGATGTCCAAAGCGCATGCTCAAGCTGCCATGCCACAAAAACAAATGCTTAGAATGGCTGAAGACCTTATTACTCTAACTAGGTGAAGCCAGCCTTCCCCTGATAAAAGACAAAGAATTGAATTTCCTTCTGATTCTACAGACCAGGAGTCTGATGACTCTGACCCTTCTGATTACCAGGACATACCCTTAACTACCTATGAGGATTCAGATGCAGAGGAATCCATTCCCTCTGCCTCCCCTCCAGAGGATTTTTCTTTTGGTGAAATCTTGCATACCTTAAGAGAGCATTTCCACTGGGAAAGCCAGAACTATCCTCAGTCCAAACATAGACTCGGGGAATTTTTAGATTTGCCTCAGCACAGGCCTCTAGCTATACCCCCTGTCCTGGATATTGTAGATGATGTCTTCATGGAATCCAGTCTTACTCCTGCTACTTTACCACCAGCTCCTAGAAAACCTGACAGGTACTACAGCATTCCTGACTCTCACAAATTTCTCTTTAAGAATCCTACTGCGGATCCAGAGACCATTTCCCAGGGACCTAAAGGCATTAAGGCTACTACATCCAAAAATTCTACCCCTTTAGACAGGGATTCTAGAGCTTTAGACAGATGGGGTAAGAAGGTAAATACCTCTGCAACTCTTGTCATCAGGGCTTTGAATTGCCAGTTTCATATGTTGAAGTACCAGCAACATATTATGGAACTAATTAAACAAAAAAATAGTGTTACTTCCAGATTGTGCAGAAAAATAAAGATTTACAAGAGTTAATGCATTCTGCAAACCAAGTTAGTAAACATACTTTGCAGTGTGGGTTTGATACCTTAGAAGCATCTTGCAGGGCTGCTGTCACTGGCTCTGTACTGAGAAGGCATGCTTGGCTGAAGGAACAAGTCTTGCCAGACCATGTCAAAGCAAAATTACTAGATGCTCCATTAAATCAGGATCGCTTGTTTGGCACAAAAGCAGAAGAAGTTCTTAAAAAGATGGAAGAAAAATCTAAATGTATGCAAACTGTCAAAGATTTCTTACAGGTGCAGCCACCTAGATTCAGTAGGCATTGGCCTTCAAAAAAACTGGTCCTTTCCAGTCCCTCCCAGGCCTTCTCAGTTCAAACCCAGGAGAAACAGACCACCAAGACTACAGTCTCAGGGTATGCAGAGATCTAAGCAATGGAGTGTTCCCACCTCAAAAACAGGGAGTGGTAAGCCACCCACTTATGGAAAAAGTTCACAATGACTTTCCAATTATCCTTCCCAGCCATACCCAAGTTCTTACACCCCTAGGAGGAAAACTCGCCCTTCATGTAAAAAACTGGATGTCCATTACTCAGGACCAATGGGTTCTAAACATTGCATCCCAAGGATACAGATTCTTCTTCCATTCACTGCCAACCCCAAGTGGGTTGCCAGACCTTCCTCCAAACCAGTGGGCAGAGGCTGAAAAGCAACTACTTTCCCTTCTCTATATCAGGGATATTCAACCTGTTCTAGTAGAACAAAGGGGACAGGGTTTCTACTCCAGACTGTTCCTGGTGCCCAGAAAAGAGAGCTCTTGGCACCCTATCCTGGATCTGTCAATTCTCAACACCTTTCTGGTGGTCCCAAAATTCAAAATGCTTACACTGCAACAGCTTCTTCCTATGCTAGCCAAGGATACCTGGTTAGTCACTCTAGACATAAAAGAAGCTTATCTGCACATCCCCATAAGAGAGTCTTGCAGGAAATATCTACGTTTCAGGGCAGGCTCTATGCACTATCAATTCTCTGCACTTCCCTTTGGCTTATCTACTGCGCCCAGAGTATTCACAAAGTGCCTGGCTCCAGCCATTGCATACTACAGGCAGAGAAATATTAAAATGTTCCCATACTCGGACAATTGCCTGATTCAGGCGGACAGTCAGGAATTGTTACTTCAGAACCTGGCAGTTGTAAAAAGACTTCTAACTTCACTGGGATACACCATCAATGAAAAGAAATCACAACTGGTGTCCAGCCAACAAATTGTATTCCTGGGAGCAAGCTTGAGCACAGCTTCCCAGATGGCATTCCTCATTCCAGAAAAGCAGGTCCATTTGACAAACTACTTCAAACTAATAGCCACCAAAACCCAGCTATCTGCAAGCCCTAGGGTTCATGGCCTCATGCATTCTGCTAATTCCATATGCAAGACTGCATATGAGGAAAATTCAGTGGTACTTAAAAAGTCTCTGTTGTCAACATTCTCAGGACCTGGAAACAGTGATTCCTATCATAGCTTGTCTAAGGGCAGAGTTCCTTTCATGGGCAGAGGCATGCAGCCACAACAAGGGACTTCCTTTCACTCAACCCCTCGCCGCCCAAACCCTGACAACAGAAGCATCAGACTATACATGGGGGGCTCACATGGCAGGCAAATGCATTCAAGGCAAATGGAGCCCAGAACAAATTCCCCTGCATATCAATCAAAAAGAGATGCTAGCTGTACAGAATGCTCTGACAGCCTTCAAATACCTTATCCTTCCAGGACAGCTCCTGACAAAGACAGACAACACCACAGTTATGTGGTACATAAACAAGCAGGGGGGAACTCATTCTTACCCACGGCCCTGTGGAACACAGCCTTGAGCAACCAAGTGCACCTACAAGCTCAATTCCTGTCAGGCAAGCAAAATTCACTGGCAGATGACTTAAGCAGAAATCTACTGGACCCTCACGAGTGGAAACTGGAACCCAACTCATTCAAACTTCTAATCCAGAGGTGGGGAACACCGGAGGTGGACCTTTTTGCCTCCCCCCAAAACCACCAGTTGAGCAAATTTTGCACCAGCAACTCTCACAGCAGAGCCTGGAGGGTGGATGCCCTATCCTTTACATGGGAAAACCTCTCAATTTATGTCATTCCTCCTCTGCCCCTCCTCTCAAAAGTACTACTCAAGATCAAACAGCACAGGCCAAGGGCAATCCTTATTGCACCGGACTGGCCACGCTAGCACTGGTACCCACTCTTATGCCGTCTGACAGCAGTGCCACCCTGGGGCCTACATCAGACACCTTCCCTGCTGTCCCAGCAGGAGGGACAGAATTTGCATCCTTAGCTGCAAACCCTAAACCTTGCAGCCTGGCTTATCCCCCGAGTACACCACCCGCATCCCTCAGCAGTGCTGGACGTCATCCTTGAGGCCAGAAGGCCTAGTACTAGGAAATCCTAAGCTGAAAAGTGGAAAAGATATTGTTCTTGGAGTTAGTCTCAAGGAAAGGACACAGCTGTGCCCACCTTGCCTCAAATCCTTGATTACCTAGCAGAAATGCTCCACAGGGGCCAATCTTTCTCATCCATTAAGATTCATTGCTTTGCCATCTCAGCTCATTATAATACTGAGCCACCTCTCTTTTCTCACCCTCTCTTCAAACAGTTCCTGAGAGGAGCTAACAATTTAAGGCCCTCTAGGAGAGCTCCCACCCCAGCCTGGGACCTTAACTTTGTACTGGAAAATCTCACACTTCCCCCTTTTGAACCTGCTGCTTCAGCAGAGTTAAAATTTCTCTCTTGGAAAACAGCGTTACTTCTAGCTATTACTTCAGCAAGAAGAGTGTCCAAGTTACAGGCACTAATGGTGGTGGAACCCTTCATTATTTTCTATGCTGGCAGGGTTTCCCTCAGGACTAACCAATCTTTTATGCCCAAGGTGGTATCCAGTGTGGCTTTAAACCAATCCATCCATTTGCCAACCTTTTTCTCTAATCCTCAGAATAAAGGGGAAATGATCCTGCACTCTTTGGATGTGTACAGACAGCTCAGGTTCTCCTTTCAGAAAATCTGACCAGCTGTTCATCAGCTTTACTACAGGGGCAGAGGGCAAGGCCATTTTGAAGCAAACTATTTCCAAATGGATAGCACACTGCATCCATTTCTGCTACAAGCACCATGGAAAACCTACCCCTCAGGGGATCAGAACTCATTCCACTAGAGCTACTTCAACCTCTACAGCATTTCTCAGGGGAGTCACTACCAGGGACATCCTGGAAGTTGCATCCTGGAGTTCTGTACACACCTTCACCAAGCATTACCACATAACCTATTTTTTTCTAAATCCAGAGCTGGATTTGCTACAGCAGTCTTACAAGGCCTGATAGCCAGGCCTAACACTTCTTGACTGCCTCCACCCTTCCTCAGCTTTGGGAATCAACCGAAGTGTGATGACTGCAACAGTGAAACATGAAGAACATAGTACAATTGTGGACACTTACCATAAATGTAGATGTTTGAGTGTATTCACTGTTGCAGTCCTGGTTTCCCTCCCTCCAGCCCCCTGGCTTTCTCTTTCCTTTCTACCTATCCTCTTTATGGCCATCTTTTATGGCAGGGATATTTACTTTGTACTGGAGGTGTTCCACACCATGTAATAGCTTCCTATTTTGGGGGCTCCTGACATCTGGGGCAAGAAAACATGATGTAATGGCATCGGCTGCATGTTTTGTACCCCTGACGACCTGACGTCATGGAAGAGGCAACAGCATCTGACGCAGAAATCCCAAGACTCTGGTATTCGGGCCGACTGAGGGCTACCTGCAGGCAGATAACTCAAGTATGATGACTGCGACAGTGAATACACTCGAACATCTACATTTATGGTAAGTGTACGCAACTGTACTTTTAGCTACATAATAATAAACTGTTACTGAATTAAAAAAAAAAATAATGTAATACTTTTCAGTACCCCCCCCAAAAAAATTTTAAATTGCATTTCAAATGTTACACATCAGAAGTACCTTGACCTCACCCTAGATCCCTCTATCAGCTTTTCTCTTCACAACGATATTATCTCTTAGGTTATTAACCAAACTTAAACTCTTGACTTCCAACACCTCTCATCTCCCACTGCGGGTTCACTTTATAACATCGAAATACTGAAATGTCGAATTTCAGTATCTCGAAGCTATAAAGTCGAATGTTCAAAATAGCAAACGTTCATAATCGCGAATTTGACATATGTCGAAAATATGTTGAATTCGCGGTTATGAAGTTGCGCTGTGTAATGTCCGGGTTTGTGTTTTGTTGGTGCGCGGTGCCGTGTTTGGATGTAGGTGTTATGTCAGGTAAGTGAGTGTTTTGTAAGAGTTTTGAGTGGGAGTTAGAGTGTGTGTGAGGGATTGGAGAATGTGCGTGCGTGAGTGAGCTTTTGTGTTGTGTTTGTGTGATCTTGGAGTTAGTATATATAAGTAGGGGGGTGTGGGGCGCTTGCCCCCCTGCTTATGTGTGTGTGAGTTGTGTATGTGTGTTGTTTTTTTGTTTATGTTGTGATGTGGGTGTTTTGTTGTATGTTTAGTGTAGTGTGTGCGGTATTTTTGGTTATGTGGTTTCGCAGTTTTTGTTTGTCGGTATTTTGTGGATTCGGTTTTATAGTCTCGAGATACTGAAATTTGATATTTCAGCATTTCGAGGTTATAAAGTGAATCCCCCACTGCATATGCACCTTTAGTCAGAAATAAACTAATTTACCTGCTTGCAGTCTATGTTTGCCCCATCCCCCACTAGCACATTAAGGTCTGAAACAGCTCCAGTATTGTCTTTATTTGATTGCTAGCTTCTGCAGCTAGCTTGAATGTTCCTTGAAAATTTCTCAACCCTCCCACCATTCTGCTGTTGCGTTTCACAAGGCTCTGCCTCTGTCCTCCACCCCTTAGGATTATCTTGATTTCCCCAAGTCCCTTCCTCCCCTGTTTCATTGCTATTTACCGTTATGTAAACTATTTAGGTATGCTTCCCACCCATTATTTTCCATAGACCCATGATACTGAGTCCTCTCCCAGCAAACCTGTACTGTTCTTGAGTAAAACTCCTTTACTGCATATTGTCTGCTGCTCATTTTCCTGGAGCTCAGCAAAGCATGTAGTCCTAGCCTGCATTACTTTTGTTTCCTGCTTTTTTGTGTGCATTTCACTGAATTGTTTTGTAAAAAAAAAAATAAATAAATAATTGCTCTTCCTGTCACTGATACTGTCTTGCAATTACCTTCAGCAAGGGACTTCCATCTAGTTGTTGAAGTGGTTAGTGTTAGCATTGCACTTGTGGGTCTCTTCTACTGTTTTTTTTTTACATCAAGAGGACTGAGTTTATTCATCTTGTGGCAGGAGGTGTTTGCCTGGTCTGTCTGAGTTGGGAAGTACACAAAAGGGCTCCTAGTGTATTAATTTTATTGGCCATAGGGCTCATTATTTAGTTTTTATTTTTTTCTGCGCTGTTATAAATTTTGAATGTTTGCATGGGTTAGTAGTGCTCTGTACAGTAGCAAAGACCTTGGAAGCAAATTATCTCTGTAGAACAGTCCATGAAACTGTAACCTGTATGTGCGCCAACAAACTTAGAGCAGCTAGTTTAGCCTTGAGTGGCAATACCTATGGATTTAGTAGAATTCAGCAATGTCTAAAGATTAAAGTTGGCTGAATTTAGTACTGTTTAGCTTAATCTTCTCCAGTAAAGCACCCTTATTAGTCTGTACCAACAAAGTACCCTTAATAGCCTTTGAACCCCATTACCTACCCCCTTGTAGCTATATGGCAAGGACAGGACATTATGGAGCAGTTATTGAATGCCCCAAGATGAGAACAGGTCTAATCCAGTCAAACTATTAGTGCCAGAGCCATGGCTTAAAACTCGATACTAAGAAAATGCCTTAAAGTGTTTTTAGGGAAGTCTGCCAGCCCAGTAACTACATCATCAATAAAACACCATTAAAATTGATTCACTAGCCCTGATTCTCGGCACTGATGTAGATAGTAACCTAGCCGTCGACCAATATGTGTCCAAGGTAGTAAGAAATCCTTCTGTGTTGCTTAACGTATAAGCAAGGGCATGGTATCTATGTCTAGAGAGGTCATCATAGTACTGTACTCAGCCCTAATGAGGCCCACCATAAAGTATAATGCCCACTTGCGGTATGTACCTGACCAGACACATGCAGCAACTGGAATGTCCACAAAGGTTCCTTACAAAAGGAATACAGGAAGTAAACAGAATGTCCTAAGCTGATCACCTGAGAGCCCTATCTCTTTACTCAATACCATACAGATTTCTGAGAGGTGATCTTTGCCTGGCATACAAAGCATCCCTGGACCCTTTTTTGATGAATCATTTGCACATCTGCAAAACAGCATCAGAACTACTAGATTAAAAGACCTAAATTTTGCTTGCAGCATAAATAGTGGGTCTGTATCACATCACCGAACTCTCATAACATTGAATACCTAATTGTCAACTCCTTTACATCGAGCATCCTATTCAGCGACAGTGAATTGTATTACATCGAATTGCCATAGTTGTCCAACATCGCATACATAATGCTATGCTGTGCAGGAAAACAGAAAACAAGCTAATTTCTAAAAACAAAACGTTTTCTTTTTTTTTTTCCATTTTTGCAGGAGTGCTTCACCCCACTGCACCACCCCCTGCTAATTAAATATACCAACTTCAAGATCGCACCACAGTGAAGACATGGAGCATGTTGGCCAATTATGACAATTCAGTGTATTACAGTTCTTTGAATAGGATGTTTGATGTAAAGGGGTCGATGATTAGGTATTTGATGTTATGAGAGTTTGATGATGTGATATAGGCATGTTGGAGAGACAGATATGTTTCTCAGTGAATTCCCATTCTCTGGAAAGAGGCTGCCCATCCATGTGAAGCAGAGTTCCTCTTTATCCCTATTTAAGCACAACTTGGACCAATAGATGGGTAATTGGAAATTCACCCCTGGCCTGGCTGCTATGCCTGCGATGGACAGAAGCAGTCAGTAAATCAACTCCCTGTAAATCAAATATAAATCAGATTTGTTGGTTACATTTGGGTTGTATGGCTAGACTTTTAAGGACCTTAGTGGTCATGAGTCTAGCATGCACGTATGAACCTATAAAACTAGAATACTGAATGCCCTGCTTTGCCTACACTCAGCTCACAACACACACAAACTCTAAACCACAGGAACTGCCATACATCATTGTGATCTTGTATGTAGTGTCATCTGGTTACCTTGAAGGCTGCCCTTCTCCTTGGTGGTTTGATTTATAAAATTCTTCTTCTTGGCTGTTGTCCTCCACTGATGTGGCTTCTTCTAATCAGACAGGTAAATTATCGTCTAAAAAGCAGTCAGAATGTTTCCCCTGTACTAGCCAGACCTGAATTAAAAAATGCAGTCAGTAAAAGAGCCTTCTCCAGATTAGGACCTGCACTGTGGAACCACCTCCCAAATGCTCTTAAACATAACTAAACATTGCAAGCCTTCAAATCTTTAAGTGCATATTTGCCTAATGAAGCTAAGTGCACCTGATTTCATGATTCCTATTAAGTCATTAATGGTTCCCGCACCTGGACAGTAGTTGTGCACCTTGTTATGCATTCTACATTTGATACTTCTCTTACATTTGTAAATTTGTTTGTATGACTAAATACATACATTTGTCACTAGTACTCACAGTAAGACGCTGTCCGGTTCGATTCTCAGCTAGAGCGTCTTCTGAGTGGAGACATGCGTGAATGGGCGTACCTTCGTTGAAGGCTGTGCGTCAGGCCTGGCAAGCCGGCACGTAAAAATCAACTGCCAATCATTAGCAGACTGGAGTTCCACTGTGGCGACCCCTAACCGGGAAAAGCCGAAAGACACAAACAAAACTGTTGTTTGTCAAATGTCTCCATGCTTCGTCCCCTGTGTATTGTTCTTCTCATACAGTTGTTGTAAGTATTGTGATGTCATATAATTCATTATTCCACACTGTAAATATTACCAGTGTTAAGCTCTAACCTGTACTTTTGTATGCAGCCACGTCAGGTTATGACTGAAAAGAGTCAGTAGGTCAGCTCATTTACCCTATTAGCAAATTGCAAATAAATAAAATAAACATCTTTACATAGCACATACATGGAAGGGCACTTACAGTGGATATAAAAAGTGTACACATCCCTGATAAAATGCCAGGTTTTTGTGATATAAAAAAATGAGACCACAATAAATAATTTCTGAATGTTTCCCACTGTTAATGTGACCTATAACCTGCACAATTCAATTGAAAACCAAACAAATCTGTTCGTGGAAAAAATATAAAAAAATGAAAAACATACAATAAGCTGTTTGCATAAGTGTGCACACCCTTAAAATAATACTTTGTTGAAGCACCTTTTGATTTAATTACAGCCTTCATTCTTCTTGGGTACACACCTGCCATCAATTAAAAAGACTCTGATTAACCCCAAATAAAGTTCAGCTGTCCTAGTAGGATTTTCCTGACATTTACTCACTTGCCTGCTACAGAAAAAAACATGATTCACAGAGAGCTTACAAAGCATCAGAGAACTCATTGTTGAAAGGTATCAGTCAGGAGAAGGGTACAAAAAACACAGTGAAAACAGTCATCAAAAAGTGGAGAAAATATTGGACAACAGAGACATCCCTCCAAAACCGATGAAAAGACATGACAAAAACTGGTCAGGGAGGCTGCCAAGAGACCTATAGAAAGACGGAAGGAGCTGCAGGAATTTCTAGCAAGTACTGCTTGTGTACTACATGTGACAACAGTCTCCCGTATTCTCCATATGTCTGGACTGTGGAGTAGGGTTGCAAGACAGAAGCCTTTTCTTATGCAGAAAAACATCCAGGCCCAGCTAAAATTTGCAAAACAATACATCAAGACTCCCAGAAGTATTTGGGAAAATGTGTTATAGTCTGATGAGACCAAGGTTGAACTTTTTGGCCACAATTCCAAAAGGTATGTTTGCCGCAAAAACAACATTTCGAATCACCAAAAGAACACCATCCCCAGGGTGAGGCATGGTGATGGCAGTATCATGCTTTGGGGTTGCTTTTCTTCAGCTGGAACTGGAGCTTTAGTCAAGGTGGAGGGAATTATGAACAGTTCCATATACCAGTCACTTTTGGCCCAAAACCTTCAGGCGTCTGCTAGAAAGCTGAAGATGAAGAGGAATTTCACCTTTTAACACAACAATGACTCCAAGCATACATCCAAATCAGCAAAAGAATGTCTTCACCAGATGAAAATTAAAGTATTGGAATGGCCCAGCCAGAACACAGACCTAAATCCAATAGAAAATCTGTGGGGTGATCTGAAGAGGGTTGTGCATAAGAACTACCCAGATTTGGAATGCTTTTGCAAGGAAGAGTGGGCAAATATTGCCAAGTCAAGATGTGCCATGCTGAATGCTGTAATTAAATCAAAAGGTGCTTCAACAAAGTATTAGTTTAAGGGTGTGCACACTTATGCAACCATCTTATTGTACGTTTTTTATTTTTTATATTTTTCCCCTAACATATTTGTTTGTTTTTCAATTGAATTGTACAGGTTATAGGTCACATTAAAGGTGGGAAAAGTTTTTAAATGATTTGTTGTGGTCTCATTTTTTTTATATCACAGAAACCTGGCATTTTAACAGGGGTGTGTACACTTTTTGTATCCACTGTAATTGTCCATGAAGCCTTGCAGTACATTGAAAGGAAGAAGTGCGCACCTGTTACAGGATCATTGTGAATACCTGTTGTGTTTCTACCTTACTGCATTGTGTATTCTGACTGTTTTTTCGTCCATTCCAGGCTGTGAAGGCATAATTGAAGATGTGATTCTCCTGGGAGCACCCGTGGATGGAAGAGCTAAGTCCTGGAAACCGCTTACAAAGGTTGTAGCTGGGAGGATAATAAATGGCTACTGTAGGTAAGCTGGATTTAATTTCTGTTTCTGATTGTTTTACTGTCAGCATGCCCAGCAGTTATATAATCTTTATAAAAAGTTTTATAGATTCTATACAGAGGGACTGCTGGTCATAAAGGAGATGCACAGATCAATTGCTGTAGGATTTAGGTTGCTTTCGTTTTTACCTTTGTGTGCTATTTATTAAGGACTTTTCATTTTTTTTCACACAAGTATTTATGAGAACATTAATACTGAAATATTTTTGTTTAGTAGGCAAGATCTCTGCCTTACATTTGTAATGTCTGGGGTAGATTCATGACTTTCAGTCAATGATTTTATGGAGTTTGCAGGTTCCTCCAATGCCTACATGGTTTTCTGTGCATATTGCAGTTTAATTTTGCCTCCCCAAAATTTACAAGTTGACTGACTGC
The DNA here is from genome assembly GCF_019279795.1 of Protopterus annectens. Taxonomy (NCBI): domain Eukaryota; kingdom Metazoa; phylum Chordata; order Ceratodontiformes; family Protopteridae; genus Protopterus; species Protopterus annectens. Next base: position 1,764,165,252 of record NC_056728.1, on the reverse strand, counting down.
TCTAAATTTCCCATATATATTGTATTTACCCCCTGTCTTTATGGTCTGGATCTCGGTAAAAAGGGTAGATAATAATTTCACATACCTCGTTAACAAATGAGTAAAAAGTTTAGACTGTCACGTTTAAGTCTGTACATTTATTCCTGGGGCGTAGTCATTGTCTCAAGTAAGTAGGTCTACTACGGAACATTTACTGATGAGTTATAACATATGATGCTAACTGTACAGGGTTAATACAGGGGAGCTATCACTGACACCTGCACATGGCTGTACAAGTCATTTACTGAGAAGCTGTCACAGAGCATCATTATTACCTCTGTTTTTGCATTATTGAGGGTTTACTACCAAGGCTTTAGTTTTGCCAGCCTGTACATTGTTACCCTGATTGAAGAATGAATGTTCTATAGCAGGAAGTTAATCTGCAGGTGATGCCTGTGGAAAAACAAATCTGATGCTTCACGTTAGTGTATTAAGCTGCCCGTGAAGCTTGAGCAGAGTAAAAGCAAATGAACACCATTTTTACACTCACTAAACAGCGCTTGGCTGTTTGGTGAGTTTTTTAAAAAGTAAAGAAAGAAAAAAAGGTGTGTGTGTGTGTGTGTGTGTGTGTGTGTGTGTGTGTGTGTGTGTGTGTGTGTGTTTGTTTCACTGCAACAGGCAGTCCATCAGAACTCACTCCCTTAATAATAAGGCATAAATCTCTGGCATTATCACCTGACAGCAAATCCATCATTCTTTGTGTGGCCAGACTACTACTTTGTGACAAATGTCAGAGATGGTAAAGAGACATGGGAAGGGAGACAGTTGGGATACCTTGCATTCTGTGTATTTTTTTTTCAGTTGCTCATAGTGAGACATGTGAGGTGTAGTAATTCAATAAACTGGCTGTAACTGCTAGGAGTGTGTGGCTGTGTGTATAAATTTATTTATGTGTGTGGTATGTATGTGTACATATTAAATACTTGTATAACTTATGCTGAATGTAAAAATACTTCCTCCAATTACATCTGCTATAGCAAGTTTGAAACATTATGCAGAGGAAGTATTTTACATACTACCGTCTCATAGCACCTCTGTGCTTACATCCGAGAGCGCTATGAGACGATAGCAATTACAAGCTGTTACCCCCCGAGTGCCTTCTACAAGCGAGAGAAACTTCAGTGCAGATTTGCAGCACAGCTTAATGCAAAACAGGCTGAAATCAGATGAACTTATAATGTACCTTATACAGTTACGATTCAGCATGTTTTTACATTAAGGTCTCATTAAACCTTTAGTCAAAAATCCCATTTTAAAGTTGTTGATAAAGCAAGTGGTGGCAGCCAATCGGATTCTTGCAATCCAAGCCACCACTTGCCTAACAACTCCACCCCAACTTTATTTTCTTTTGTTTTTCCCCAGTAAATAAAGGTTCCAGCAGCAGGTATTTCCTTTTTGTTCCTGATATATGGAGATTTTACCTGCTGCTGGATCCCTCTATTTGATTTGCGCACTTACCAATTGTACAGAGATCGTTAAGACAGCCACACCAGTTTGGTGGTTGGAGTTCCCATTTGAATTTTCCTCGGCTTGATTTGACTGCATCTGGGAGCAATTTGGCCTAAGAACTGCTTCTTTTTTGTGCCTTTTAGTTATCCCATATCACAGAATAGCTCCACGTTTAGAACAGTATTCATGTGCAAATCCAAATGCCTTGTTGTCATCAGCAGACATGACATTCTACCTAAACTTTATTACTTCCTTTGGTTAACTGTCCTGTATGCGGTGTAGGAAATCTGTGTTAATTTGTCATGACAGGTGTAATATAGCAACTGCCATTTTGTGCTGCTTAACCCTTCATGTGAGCACGCTCAGCAGCCGTTTTATAGGGAATGTAATCGACCCTTCCATGCCAAAGACTTCTCTGTTTTCCCAGTGCCCCCTCCCAATACCGTTACCATTAACAGTATTCACTGACCTGTGTAGAACTCCCTCGGTGCTCCGCAACATTCAAAACCAAGTCCCCCTGCTCCCTCTGCAGCCCGTACTGCAAGGTCTGCATTTTGTCTTTGAGTGTCCCTCAATTTAATCAGTTGCATCACAATTTTCCTGTTAACCTGGCAGAAATAATTAGCATAATCTGCTCAAACCCTTTTTTTCCTTGTTGATGTAGATGATTAATGGAGTACTAGCTATGTATTTATTTTATTTTTCACTTATTAGCTAGGGTAGAACAATATCTAAATGGACCACTTTCAGCTTCAGCATGGAAGGAAAGAAAAAAAAAGCATCATAACTTTCAAAGAGTCTCTCTCTCTCTTTTGGCTTTTAGTTAGGGGTCGCCACAGCGGATTACCTTGTCCGCTCAAGATTGGCAGTGGAGTTTGTACGGTGTCGAGTTGCCAGACCGGCACCCAACCTTCCACAGAAGGCACACATATTCAAAGAGTAAAATCTTAAAATATGACATATGACCGGTGCTCCAGTTTCCTCCGATGTTACAAAGACACGTGTGTGGCGCATTTCTTCCCGAGTCTCTGCTGTAAATTGCCTTCATTCCAAGCCATACTTTCCCGGTAAACAAATGTTAAATAAATAAAGTCACGTCCCCTAATCACACAATAAAAGATATTTCATACATCACAAAAAAACAGACCGCCTTATACTCCATTTATCTGCTTTTTGGAGGATTATGTTAGAGTAGTAATTCTATCGTTCACCACTGACATCAGTGGATTATGTCACTTGTCTAATTATGTACTGAATAGGGCTTTACATAACTGGTGTAGGTTTTTATTAATGGAATGTAATCAAATGTATCACAAGTTGTTTCTTCTCTGTTGTAACTTAAATCTTAATCTTTTTTTTTCTACCGTCGGTTCATTTTATAGTTTAGTAGTATAGAAATGGCGATATCGGGATTTGTTAGTTTTATACTTTAGTTTTGTTTTTGGGTTAGTTGTTTTGTTAGTTTTGGGTTATTGGCAAGTTCAAATTAGTATTTTTTTAATCTGTTTTATTTTATTTTAACAATTTTAATTCTGATAAGATAAAGTTTCATATGGATGGAGTTGATTTGGGCAAGTAGATGTTCTTCATCTCACATTGCTGCAGTCATAACCTGTGGGTAGTCCGCTGTCCTCGGTCGGCCCGAATACCAAAGAGTTAGGCTGGCGTCGGTCATGGTCGCTCAGATCTGACGTCAGTACGCCGTGGTACTAAAGCTCATGACCGACGTCATATCCTCAGTCTTTCTTGCCGCGTGGTCCGAAGCAGAAGCAGCGTTTGCAAGTGCCGTTCGGCGTCCTGAAATTTTCGTATTCTGAGTTTCAGACCGAAAACCAAGTTGGGCTAAGTACCCCGTTGGGGAATATTTTTGTCTTTTCTTGCCTCAGTTAAATCCGGATGTCAGAAAAAGTGAATAATTGTATTTCTTGTGGGAAACAGATACCTCATAGGGATTACCACTCTCTCTGTATTCCTTGCTTGGGGCCTGAGCACGACGTAGTCGGGTGTCGCTTTTGTGCTAGATTTAATAAGCGCACCATTAAACGTAGGTTAGATTGCGCTAGGCTTGTCTTCGTAAGCGGTGTAATTACAATATGCCGCCGGATCCTCCGGCGCCGCCACCGCTAAGAAGCGCAAGGAAAAATCGTTAAAGTCCAAGCAGGATGAGTCGTCCGTTCCGGACGCCGGTTCTTTAGAAACTACAGTGGAATCTGTGGATCCAGCCGAGGTTTCAGCTGAGTCTCAGGGGGAGCCTTTAATTTTGCAAGATGTGGCCTCTCAGGAGTCGGGTCAGGCTGAGGGGGCCTCTCAGGTTACTGTACTCCCTTCTTTGCATAAGGTGGCTAGGCCTTCCCCTTCTGTCTCTAAGGTACCTTCCAAGGTCAGGCCTAGTTTGTCTTCCTCTGGCGTCAGTCCTAGCTCTGCAGGTTCTGTACCTAGAAAACACATGCTTAAAATGGCAGAAGATTTGATTACTTTAATCAGATGTTCTTTGCCCCCTCCAGATAAAAGGCCTAGGGTGGAGCCAGAGGTGGAAGGTTTGGAACATTCTTCAGATTACTCAGAGTCTTTGGCTGAAGACATTCAGGATTTTCCTCCTTATTCTGATTCAGACGCAGAGGATTCTAATCCTTCTGCTTCTCCTCCAGAGGATTTTCCTTTTTCAGAAACCCTGCATTCTATGAGGGAGCATTTTAAATGGGAAGGTCAGGATTTCTCAGATTCCCGAAAGAGGCTTAGGGAATTCTTGTTTTTACCACAACATAGGCCCTTGGCTATACCCCCTGTTTTGGATGTTGTTCAGGATGTTTTCTCTGAGGCTTCCCTTAATCCAGACTCTTTGCCTCCTGCCCCGGTTAAACCAGATAGGTATTACAGAGTGCCAAAGGCTCATAAATATTTGTATAAGAGCCCAAGGGCTGACCCAGAAACTATTAGCCAGGGACCTAAGGGTGTCAGGGCTTCTGTTGTAAAGAATCCAGTTCCTATGGATAAAGATTCTAGAGCTTTGGATAGGTGGGGTAAAAAAGTGTATACCTCTTCCACTCTAGCAATAAGGGCTTTGAATTGCCAGTTTCAAATGCTGAAGTACCAGAATTTTCTCCTTACTCAGTTAAAATCTAAGGTAGATGCTTTGGCAGAGGGCATAGAGTGTAAGGAATTACAGGATTTGGTTCATGCCTCTGATCAGGTGGGTAAGCATTCTTTGCAGTGTGGTTTCGATGCTTTATAGGCTTCTTCCAGGGTGGCTGCCACTGGATCAGTTATTCGTAGGCACGCATGGCTTAAGGATCAGAACTTGTCAGAGCATGTTAAAGCTCGAATTTTGGATGCTCCCCTTCAGTCTGAAGTTTTGTTTGGTTCTCCTGTGGAGTCAGTCTTGAAGAAAATGGAAGACAAAGCTAAGTCTATGCAGACTGTTAAGGATTTTTTGCAGGTGCAGCCCCCGAAGTTTAGCAGAAATTGGCCTACTAAGGGATGGGCTTATCCTTCTTCTGATTTACAGTCTTGGGGCAGATCTAGACGTGGTAGGGGCAGAGCTCAGGGTTCTTTCAGGCCTAGGACGTGGAGTTCCCCTGCACAATCTACAGGTGAGGGCAGGGGCCAGTCCTTTCGTAAACAGACCCAATGACCTGCATCTTCAGCTGCCAGATCCTTCCTGTCTGGCGGCTCCTCTGGGAGGAAAGTTGGCACTCTTCAGCCAAAATTGGTTTTTAGTCACCCGGGACAAATGGGTGTTGGACATTATAGACCGAGGCTACAAGTTTTATTTCCACACATTGCCTCCTTTCAAAGGCATGCCAGACGTTCCTCCTCAGCAAAGGGTGGAGGCTCACAAACAAATTTCTTTACTTCTTCAAATGGGGGCTATACAGCAGGTCCCTCTGTCAGAAGTGGGCCTAGGATTTTATTCTCGCCTGTTTCTTGTACCAAAGAAAGGAAACACTTGGAGGCCAATTCTGGATTTGTCTATCCTCAACACATACCTGGACATTCCAAAATTCAAAATGCTGACTTTGCAACAACTTCTGCCTCTGTTAGGCAAAGATCACTGGATGGTAACTCTGGATCTCAAAGAGGCTTATCTTCATATTCCTATCAGGCCCAGTTGCAGGAGATTCCTGCATTTTCGGGCTGGGACTTTACATTATCAGTTCTCTGCATTGCCCTTCGGCTTATCTACTGCGCCCAGGGTGTTCACAAAGGTTCTGGCTCCAGTGATAGCCTTTTTCAGGTTAAGAGGAATACAAATTTATCCTTATTTGGACGATTGCCTGATTCTTGCTCAAGACAAAGACAAGCTACTTCACCATCTACAGTATGTTATGGCAGTGTTAAGGTGCCTAGGGTATTCTGTGAATGAAACAAAGTCCAGTCTAGTACCCTCTCAGGACATGTGCCTTCTGGGTGTGAGACTGAATACAGCCTCTCAGATGGCTTTTTTGACCCCGGACAAGCAAAGAAATCTTACCCTTTACTTCCAACAATTGTCTCTACGGTCCAGGCTGACTGCAAGGACAGTCCTTCAAGCCTTGGGGTTCATGGCATCTTGTATTCTGGTACTTCCCAATGCCAAACTGCATATGAGGAAGCTACAATGGTATCTCAAAAGTGTATGGACTTAACACTGCCACGATTTGGACACTGTCATTCCGATAATACCTTGCATTCAAAAGGAATTTTTGTGGTGGGCTCAGGAATGTCACCTAAACAAGGGACTCTCTGTGACCCGACCAGAGGCGAGTCAGATCTTAACGACAGATGCCTCAGACAAGGCTTGGGGAGCACACCTCAATGGAAAATGGGTTCAAGACACGTGGCCTGCCAGACTTCAACATTTGCATATCAACTTGAAGGAGATGTTAGCAGTCCAATTTGCATTGATGGCTTTCAAGGATCTACTTCACCCAGGACAAGTGTTGATTCAAACAGACAACACAACTGTCATGTGGTACATCAACAAACAAGGGAGAACCCATTCGTACCCTCTTTGCAGGCAAGCTATGATTTTGTGGGAGACTGCTCTCAGTTTGCACCTCACTCTTCAGGCAAGGTTTCTGCCAGGAGCACAGAACTCCTTAGCGGATGTTTTGAGCAGACAGATGGTGGATCCCCACGAGTGGAAATTGGATCCTCATGTATTTCGACAGTTGACAGTGATTTGGGGGACTCCAGACATAGATCTGTTCGCTTCTCCACTAAATTTCCACTTGCCAAAGTTTTGCACAAAGATGTTTCATCCAAAAGCTTGGAAAGTGGATGCTCTATCATTCAGTTGGAACAATCTTCACGTCTATGCCTTTCCTCCTCTGCCTCTCCTTCCCAAGGTGCTTTTGAAGGTCAGACAGGACAAGCCCTCCATGATTCTAATAGCTCCAGATTGGCCGCGGCAACACTGGTACCCTCTGCTGAGGAGTTTAGTACGGAGCCTCCTTGGCCTTTGCCATCAATTCCACACCTTTTGTCCCAGGCAGGCAATCATTTCCTCAATGTCAGGATACAGTCCCTGCATTTGACAGCCTGGCATATTCTGTTCTAGAACCTGGAGGGTCGCAGCTTCCTCAACAGGTTTTGAATGTCATTTTGGAGGCCAGAAGGCCTAGTACAAGGAAAGTTTATGCTGATAAATGGAGGAGATTTTTTATTTGGAGCAAAGCAAAGGGCTTTGATGTTTCTGGGCCTAATTTGAGTGTTTCACTTCAGTATCTTACAGAATTATTAGACAAAGGTTTGTCTTTCTCCTCTGTAAAAGTTCATGCTGCAGCCATTTCTGCTCACTATGACTGTGACCCACCATTATTCTCTCATCCTTTGTTTAAGCAATTTCTTAGAGGGGCAAAGAACATAAGACCCCCGCGTAGAGCTCCTACTCCTTCCTGGGATCTCAATTTTGTGTTGGAAAAGCTCACTTTACCTCCTTTTGAACCTGCGGCTACATCTGAGTTGAAGTTTTTGTCTTGGAAGACTGCCTTTTTGTTGGCCATTATGTCTGCTAGAAGGGTATCTGAATTACAGGCTCTAATGGCAGTTGAACCCTTCCTGATTTTTCATAAGGATAGGGTATCCCTGCGTACTAACCCTACTTTTATGTCTAAAGTGGTTTCAAATGTGGCCTTGAACCAATCTATTCATTTGCCTACATTTTATGCTGATCCCCAAAATAAAGGGGAGAAAATTTTGCACTCTTTGGATATTCACAGGCAGTTGCGTTGTTATTTGAGCAGGACTAAAGGGTTCAGACAGTCTCAACAGTTGTTTGTTTCTTTTGCTTTGGCCTCTCAGGGGAAACCTGTTTCAAAACAAACTATTTCTAAGTGGATTGGCCATTGTATTGCTTTTTGTTATTCTCATCATGGTAAGGAGATTCCGGCTAGAATCAGACCTCATTCCACTAGGGCTACTGCCACTTCTACTGCTTCTTTAAGGGGTGTAGCTACTAAAGATATTTTGGAGGCTGCTACTTGGAGTTCAGTGCACACTTTTTCTAAACATTACCATCTCCCTCTTTATTCCAAATCTAGGGCTGGATTTGCCACTGCAGTCTTACAGGGCATGTTAGCAGCTCCCAATGCTTTATGATTTTGCCAACCTCCCTTTACCTTTGCTTTGGGATTCTACCCACAGGTTATGACTGCAGCAATGTGAGATGAAGAACATAGTACAGTTTTGTACCTACCATAAATGTAGATGTTCGAAGATCCACATTGCTGCAGTCCAATTTACCCTCCCTCCTTCCCCTCTGTAGTTTGAAGTGGTTGTGGGGTTTGAGTTGTAAATATTGTTTGTACATGGGTGTTTGGAGGTTTTCTGTTTTTGGCTATGGCCTTTCTTTTTAGGGCCTTCTGACATCTGGGGCAAGAAAGACTGAGGATATGACGTCGGTCATGTGCTTTAGTACCACGGCGTACTGACGTCAGATCTGAGCGACCATGACCGGCGCCAGCCTAACTCTCTGGTATTCGGGCCGACCGAGGACAGCGGACTACCCACAGGTTATGACTGCAGCAATGTGGATCTTCGAGCATCTACATTTATGGTAGGTACAAAACTGTACTTTTTGTTTTTAGGGGGGTGATTTTCTTTGCATATAGTTATTTTTTTCCATTGTGGTGAATGTAAAATGTGCACAGCTTCACTTTATTTTATACAGGTAAATGTAGGTTTCAGTTTAGAAAAATGTTTCACATGGGCTAGAGTGTTTTAGGAGTGTCAGTGTCTACATTTTGCATGTGTATGTCCAAAACCTTAAGGGAAACTCTCAGCAATGTGCTGAGTTGGCTGTGGATGGCACTACCTATACTTCTCCATAAGATATATCATACTGTTGGCCAATAAAGTCAGCACAAATTTCACCCCCTCATAACCCCCAGTCACTCTGCCACAAAATACCCCCTACTATACCTTTAGATGTATGCTATATGTAATATTACGTCCTTTGCATTAGTATTGCAGAATGTGGGGCATATATTTTGATGGCGGTATAATGCCTTTATGTGTTTTTTGCAAGCAGTCATGCATTTCAAGTGTTTCCTTGTTTCCTTCATTTCTTGTTCATAGTTACTGTAAATATTCAAGGTGCAACATGTCTTTGCAGGAATACATTTGCTGTTTCATATACATCAAGGTCATGGTAGATTCTTCAAATATATCCTCTAATATGATAAATATTTAGTTTTGTAGCTGTAACCATCTCTGGGCAGATATCTGTGTAACACTGTGCACACATTAGTGCTACGGCTGTACTGTACTGTACCCCATTTACAGGCTGCTGCTTCTCCAGAGTTTGCTTTACTTTGCAATACCTCATCCTACAATTGTTATGGTTTATTTTTAATAGTAAATCCATTTCCATTTAGATAATTCATTTTGTACTTTTAAATAGTTTGTAGTTAACTGGGTGCATAGTTAAAATGCATGATTGTCAGAATTTTAAGTATTTACCTGTTAATATTACCTTTAATTCTGTTCCACTATAACTGTACTTGTGCAACTGGAGTTGGCATTGTTTGGGTGAATTTTAGTTTAGTTTTTTTTTTTTTTTTTTTTTTGGGAAATGGGTTAAGTTCACAAGTGTTTGCTATGAATGAGACAGTTATCCTTTTACACTGTGAGCTGACTTAACCATTTATATTAATGCCACACTCATGTAAGGTAGAGGGGCAAAAGTAAAGTGGTGTCTAGGACAAGCTTTCCACTGGTAATTATGTACTGTCATTTGATAGCTATTGAAGTAGATGCTCTCAGTGGTGGCAGAGGCCTCCTTATATCTGAGCAAGACAAAGACAACATTGTTACCTTCAAGTTCCTCTGTTCAGTGTTTTATGTGAAAAGGTCTGATTTTTGGCCGACTGTAGTTAGGTCTTGCAAAATTGTAAGTGAATGTGAAACATCAACGTCTATAGTCACACTGCATGGAGGTATGGTACTGGTGTTGCATTTAGTTGTGTTGCAGGAGCAAATTCTGTTTACTTTTATTGATCAGGATAACTGCACTGGGCTTGTGCATTTTTCCTAGCAGAGACTAAGATGGCATTCCTGCCATCTTGGGTAGCTTGGGCAGTACACCTGAGAAGCGCTCCAGGGTGAGTGCCATGGGTTTGTACATCCACTTAGTCTGGCGGTTGGGACATTCTGTCTCTGCTAAATGATAGTATTGTCCTTTGTATGTGCACTATTGGTAGCTGTATTTGTTAGGAATCTTTATATTTGCTGTGAGGGTGGAACCCTTTAACCCTGGCTGCATTGTTTTTAGGGCAAGTGTTTTTGATTTCGTGTCCATTTCTATGTTGTGGAGTTTAGTTTGTTCTCCTTATTTCCACACACTCTCTTGTCTGTGAATGATCTATTTTTTGGTGGCTGAGCTTTAACTCTTCTAGGTGTGTTACTCTACATATGTCAGCCGCAGCTAGGTGAAATGGGGGTTCCACAGTGGTCGTACTGGAGAGGAGTATTTGTTTTCAGGGGTAATATGGTTTATATTAAGGTGTTGTAACTCCTTCATTAAACCTTTACTGGGATATCTGGATGGGGAGCAGAAAATATACCCCTTGGATTCCACCTGTGTCCCTGCTAGACATTGGCAAAGGGTCCTGAGTTGTTGGAACATGGGCTAAATTCTTGGCTAGATTTGTAAGGGGCTCAGGGCCAATAGCCTAGTAACTTTCTATTACCTATGTTCCTATGTACCGAAGGGGGCATTGGATTTAACAATAGGCCTGATGAGGGAATAGTATAATGAGGTTACAACCTCTCTTGTTCTTGAGGTGTGATGCCTTTGCTAAGCAGGTGAACAACATAAAATGCCTTCTTCACTACAGTAGACACCTGGCGGTCAAAGTTGAGGTCACAGTCACCTTGTGTTTCCAGGTCTGTCTGCACTGAATTGGTGCTTGGAGTGTTATGGTTTATTTTATAGTCAGTGAGGACATTGATGTTACCGAAGGGGGGTGATGATGCCTTTAGTTTAAGACCATGACTTTGGCACCAATCATTGGTCTATGTTAACCCTTTTGGAAGTACACTGCCATCACTAGATGATTCCACAATGGCACCCAAATTGCTGTCATCTGCAAACTTGGGTAGTCACAGCCCCTCCGTTTTGGCCTGCACTTACGAGATGGAACAATATGATTTTCCACAACACAGGAAAAAATGTAGTCCCTTGTGTTCTACACTTAGTATATATTATTTCTGTAAGTAATAAGAAATACAGCTTATAGCCATTCATTAAAGACATGTAAGATAGTTTGGTAAGAGAAACACATATATATCTGTATCTTTATTCTACCAATGTTTCTGAGACTTTGACCTACCACAAGATTGCCCAAATCAGCTTTCTTGGGGCCTTGACATATGCTTTCTCCAAGCATAGGAATGCCCGATTGGACACTCTCCTCTTCTCTAGCCTCTTCACAGCTATCTGTCTCACTGCAAATATTGGGCTAGTTGTGCTGCATCCTGATCTGAACCCAAACTGCTCATCTCCCATCTTACATTCAACTAGTCTGCATATTCATTTATCAATCAGTCTCTCCAGAACTTTCATGCAGTGTGACAGGAGTTTGATATCTATGTACTGCCCAAAGTTGTGGATGCCCCCCTTTGTTCTTGTGCACTATTACTAGTATGCTTATTCTCCAGTCATCTGTGATACAACTTTCTCTCCATACTGCTATGAGTACCCTCAGGTGTCATTTCTCCCCATCGCACCTAACATTTTGATCATATCTGCTATGACGTCATTTGAATCTGCTGCTTCCCTGATTTCACTTCCTTGGTGTTGTTTTTACTTCTGTGGTGGTCTCCTCTTCATTGCAGGCTGTGTTTGGGGAAGTACAGCTTCTGTGGGGTTTTCTTCATTCAGTAGCTGCTGAAAGTACTCCTTCCATCTGTCTTTTATTTCCCATGGGTTGGTAGGCAGATAGTTATTGGCATCACTTACAAAGGGTGTTTTAAGTATCTTATTTATGTTTCTGTCTTTGCCTTGCAGTTAATTTGTGCCATTTACAGTCACTTTCCAGAAGCTGGTAGAATGCCCTGTTGTCTTGTCCTTTGCTATTACAACTGCCTTCTCTTAGCCAACCTGTATTCCTTCTTTGGCTGGTCTGTCTTTTCCATCTCCTACTTTTTCCTGCACTCCTTTCTTTTGATGACTTTCCGAAATTCTGCATTCCACCACCAGCTTTCTTTACATACATTATTTGCATATCTGCCTGGGCCACATACCTGTGCTGCACCCTCACAAATGCTGTTTTGAGGCACTGCCATTCTTTTTTAACTCCACCCATTTCCTCTTCTTTGAGATGTTCTAGAGCCCTGAGTAATTCCTTGAACTCTTATGCTCCAAGCACCACACATTCAATGAGAAAACATTAATAGATGTCATGCTCAAAAATATTTTTTCTATAACTTGAGTGGAACTGTAACAACTATTATACAAAGTTATAAAAAACACTAAAGCAATAATAAACTTAGCTGTGGCTGCACCATTAGATCATATACTAACATCCAAGATACGGGAAACTTGGATAACAAGTAACTAATCAGAGGATAAAAGAAATGGCTCTGTATTGAAATATTGGCACTCATAATGCCAAGTGCTGACAAGCCAACAAAAAAGAATGAAACTACTGTAGTAGTCACAGCCCCTCCATTTTGGGCTGCACTTACGAGAACTATATGCCAACCAAGGGTCCACCACTGACTCTTGTGGGACCCCACAGTTGACAGGCCTGCTGGTAAACAGACTCACTCATTAGTTCCTTTTAGTACAACTTAGTCCATATGGTGGCTCCATCATAAATTAAATATAATATATATAATAAATATACTATAAAGATTTCTTTTTATAAACAACTTGTACCATGATATGAAAATGATATGTATGTGTTTCTCTTACCAAACTATATAAAATCTCTTTAATGAATGGCTATTAGCTGTATTTCTTACTACTTACAGATCAGCCACATGAGGTTGAGATTTTGTCTAGGCTTATTGCATTTCTGATTATACTCAGTAGTTGTCTGAGTGAGATAAAGGTGATTACTTGCTAACTACTACCAGCATGGAGCTATGTTATATTTTGGGAATTTTTCTGGGCTTTGTCAGTAATATGTGCAACTTAGGTGGGAGGAAGGGCTAAGTGTTATACTATTTTACTGAATTACTCAGGTCTTCTCCTTAACGATGATAATGAGTCTGTGTTACATAACAGCTGCACAAGGTAATATAATGAATGCCTACTCAACAGGTTATGTGCAGTAATTATCACCTGTGTCTGAGCATGCATAACTTTGCAGTAATGAAAGGCAGGTCATTATCACATTAGCAATAACTCAGTTACAATATAGCACTGAGTCATTATTACTTTTCAGGTAAAACTATCAGCAGCTGTCACTGTTATTCACATAAGTGCAACTTCATAGGTTCATAGGTAAGTACTAGGCTATCTGCCCGAGGGCATCTATAAGCCTAGCCAGAATGTATTGGCTTTCGCCGCCCCCTTAGATTAGTTCCTTGTGCCTCAGTCCAGCAGAGCTATTAGCCCCTGTGCCTCTGTCCAGCAGAGCCACTGTAGTGATCCCCGTGTAAATTTTCTGTTTCCCATCCACTTGTCAAGGTTTCTCTTGAAGAGTGTTAGTGAGGGGCTCTGCCTAATGTAGAGTGAAATCCTGTTCCAAAGCATGGAGAGTCTCTGGGACAGGAATCTATCCCTCCAGCACGTTCTATTTATCGTTGTGGTGAGGTTATTCCAACTTATCACATTGATGAATGCACAAGCCAGATTGTGTTTTTTCTTTGCTTGGAGTCATTGTAAGCCACCCCCCCCCCCCATTCTTCAACTACATACCCTCTGAAACCCCTTATTATATATATATATATATATATATATATATATATATATATATATATATATATTAGATATATTAGTGTGTGTAACCCATAAGGCAAGAAGGTGAGCTAAAGTGCTGTAACTCATCCATCCAAGAACTTGAGGAGTCACCTGCAGTATGTCTCTTTGACATGGTACGCAAAGAGAAATATCCTCATGCTCAAAATGGAAATAAAGGCTTCTAGTATTAGCAGGGGACATAGGACTGAAAAATCATAAAACAGGACTTTGTTATGATCATGAATCTGTTTAATTTACCGAACTGTAAAATATGCCTCCAAGCTCCATCTTTCATGGATACTAGAACCCTGTCCCTCTTTCCTCTGTAGGATTTTTTTTCCGGGGCAGGAGCAAGCATCTGGCCCAGCCAAGGATACCTGGCCTGCTTGCAGGGGAGACAACCCTATAAAGAGAGGAAAGGTCATGAACTCAGTTTTATATACTGCAGCAATCAGTTCCCTTACCCAGAGGTCCTTGGTTAGACTGAACCAATGGTACCCAAACTGGACTTTATATATATATATATATATATATATATATATATATATATATATATATATATATATATGCATATGCATGTATATATCCTGCCAGACTGACTACTTCACTATGGTGTAAAGATTTCTGTTTTAATTTTTTTATTTAACTGGACATTTCTTAAACATTGTTTGGGGCATGTACAAACATTACTTCATTGATTAAAGCACAGTTCCTTTCCTTCAGTTTATCTGTATTTTCACGAGTAACATACAGATGCAAGTATCCATTTTATTAATGTAGTTCATATCTTTGTGAATTAATGTAACTAAACCACATATGATGAAATGGTTGAATGTCTCAAACAATCACTACATAGTGCCTGTTGTGTTGCTTTGCAGCTTCCTCTGTGCAGGTCAGTGACATTATATTGTTCTATACCATTGTGCTTTTCAGCTTTGCGTTTGCCTGATATCACACCCCTCAGGAAGATGCCATCTGCTAAGAAGTCAACCAACATTTACTTGAGTGAGGATACTAATTCTGACAGTAATACCAGTGGGTCCGAAATGGAATTGGACCTTGATTCACAACATAAGGCAAACCAGAGTGAGGATGACAATTATGATTCTGATGATCATATTCCACTGGCACATCTGCGGGAGAAGGCCATTACTGCTGATAAAGGTGATGCCCCTGTCGCAGCTATTCCTGACAGACCCCTATGCTCTACCCCAGACCTCACCACTGTTGATGAAACTGACCACGACAGTGAGGATGACGTGACACTAGCCCAGCTAAGGTATGATGGCACACACAATAGTGGTCATCAACTTGAATCTGATTTTGAAATGGAAGATGAATTGCCTCTATCTGAGTTACGGCAAGGACATGGCCTGACCGACAGACCTTTGCAGTCCTCCATTGCTCAGGCCAGGCCTAGTGCTGAGGAGGAAGTGGATATGCTTCCTACTAT
The DNA here is from genome assembly GCF_019279795.1 of Protopterus annectens. Taxonomy (NCBI): domain Eukaryota; kingdom Metazoa; phylum Chordata; order Ceratodontiformes; family Protopteridae; genus Protopterus; species Protopterus annectens. Next base: position 1,764,149,920 of record NC_056728.1, on the reverse strand, counting down.
ACATGAGTTCAGGCGTAGTCTACAACAGGTCGATTCGGATGGAGAAAGTCCACTGGATCTGAGCCAAAGTAGCTCCTTGTCAAGCAAGGATCTGAGTGTGCTGCAGCATGGAATGTGTGTGAGTACTCCACTCAGAAATGAATACAAACCAGTGGGTAATGTAACTGATCACAGGGTACCATCTCTTAACCACCCCATAGTTTCCGTTCAAAACTGTGGGAAGCTAATGAAAAAGAAACAGCGATCATACTCACCACGAAACATATCGTGGGAGAAACGCCTAACACCAGTTCACATAGATGACTTTGTGTGTCTGGTCGGGCCAGTCACCAACCTGGACTCAGACAGCACAGAGATGGACTTCCTCAATTTGATGTTCCCAGAGGAACTGTACTCGCTTATTGCTGATGAAACTAACCATTATGCTGCACACAAGCAGGCTGCAGCAGGCAAGGTTGATAAGCGGTGGAGTCCTGTTTGTCCTGGAGACATATGCAAATTTCTTGGTGTCAGAATATACACGTCTGTTGTACATGTTCCAGTATACAGGCAGTACTGGGAAACACATCATTTCCCAATAGCTGAGTAGATGACCCAAGAGAGGTTTGAAAAAATTCAGCAGTATTTTCACTGCAATGACAAAACCCTCCGATGACAACAGGGCTCTCTGGGTCATGACAAGCTCCATCATGTATGGCCAGTGCCGTACTTCATGCATGTAGCACACAGTATAATGTGCATCGTGAGGTGGCAGTAGATGAATCAATGGTTGACATCCATGGGCGTCTAACATTCAGACAGTTTATGCCTGGCAAGCCGGAGAGGTATGGCATTAAGGTATGGGTGCTGGCTGACTCACATAATGGTTATGTGCATGAATTCCAGGTATACAGTGGAAAGGCAGAGCAGACCACAGAGGTTGGACTGGCACACCAAGTTGTGGTCGACCTAACACGGGGGCTGATTGGAAAGAAGCATCACATTTATTTTGACAACTTCTCTTCTGTCCCTCTGTCACAGCAACTGCTGCAAGATGGTCTGCACTGCTGTGGAACCATGTGCACCAATAGGTCAGGATGGCTTGTAACATTCAACCGACAGGCCATTGGTAAAGCACCTCAAGGGTTCTACAAGCAGTTGCAGAATGGACCACTACTTGCAACTGAATGGAAAGATAGCAACCCAATATTTCTGCTGTCAACTAATAGTAACCCAACCTTGGCAGTCTCCAGCACAAGCAGGAGACAGCATGATGGAACAAAAGCTGCAGTGCCATGTCCACCAGTTGTAAACATGTACAACACATACATGAATGGGGTGGACAGAGTGGATCAGCTCAGGACGCAGTATCCAACTGCTCGAAAGGCAAGAAAATGGTGGCTGTACTTGTTCTGGTTCTATGGGATGTGGCCATAGTGAATGCTTACATTTTATTCCGTAAGAGTGCCAGCCACCGGCAGCTTTCACGTTCTGGCTGTGTTATTGCGGCATGCCAGTTACAGTTTAAAAAAACCTAAGTATGCACCTCCTGGCCACCTACAAGAAAAGGAAAAGATGCATAGAGATTACCGTCCCACAGCCCATGACCCGATTTGAACAAGGCTCACACTTTCCCGTGAAATGGCGGAAGTCACAATGCAAACACTGTGCCAGCAAGGGTAAATGTGCTGAACCATCATGGGGATGTCCGACCTGCAAGCTTAACCTATGCGTGGAATGCTTTGGTGAATACCATGGCCATAAGCGTCTAGCAGACTGCTGACATCAGTAATATGTGCAGTGTAACTGTACAACAAAGTTGTGGCCAGGCTGTGGGTGCATCATTGTGTGTCATATGCCACTGTGATGCAATGTTTGCCTCCGGGAAAGGACACATGCAAAAAGACAAGGTGAGGGTCAGTCTTGGGACACTTCAGATAACCAACATCTGGAGCCCCATGCCTGTCCTTGGCATATTAGTGGAGCGGCAGTCCTTACCCTGCTTTTTCTCTTTACATGTGCCCTTTCTGTGCCCCCTTGTCAGTGTCCACCCATGCAGTATTTCAGGTAAGGTAAGGCTGTGTCTTCTGCTGTTCTGGGAATCACTGGAAAGGGAGCAGCCCAAACCCTAAGCTGTCCCATCTCAGAATGTTGTGTTGGTGGATGCATCACGGGGGGCATACCCAGCCACCATGGATCGTACAATCCACCTGGATCGCAGTTGGGAACTTGGAGACTCATCAGCTCAGTCCTATAGTGCTACTGTCCTAAGTAAGCATGGCCTTGGGGGTGCCACTGTGATGCAGTGTTTCCATCCGGGAAAGGACACATGCAAAAAGACACAGCCTGGGTCAGTCTGGGTCTTTTCACATGTTGTCTTGGTGTAGCTCTCCATTCAGTCCCCCTCCCTTCAGGTGTGGTTAATGTATTTAGGTGGGGATAGTACATGTATGAAGGTCAGGGCAGCAATTAGTGAGTTACTTCAGTCAGTAGATCTACAATCTGCCATGAAAGCATCACCATGGAAGATGTTCACCTATTCAGAAGGGATGGGGTTCACCTAACTGAGGAGGGCATTGCCTTGTTCTTGACCGACCTCCACAATGGCATGAGGAGAGCTATGCAGGATTGGTAACATGCAGCTTGTGAAAAGAATGGAAAACACCCATGAGGTTGGGAGGGTGGCCTAATGGTTAAGGTGTTTGCCTTACAAACACAAGGTGCAGGGTTTGAGTCTCTCAAGGGATAATTGGCTAGGCTTAAAATGGCTTGCAAGGGCAGTTAGCCTAGTACTAATCTATGATCTATGATCTATGACCAAGTAGGACCAGTATAGTAAGTGAAACTCTATTATGAAATGTGTTGTGTAAAATATATTTATCTGAGTTTGACAAATAACTGTGGTAAGGAGCTGGTGAGGATGCTGAGAAAGAACAACTGTTTCAGGAGAGTGCTACCAGGTACAATCTAATGTCAGTGACCATCCTGCAATATTTTTTTTGTCTGCTTTTATCAGGCATGTGTAGAATTTAGATGACAGGAAGGGCTTACTAATACAGAACTTGATCCCTTAGGTCCATTGCTGAATTGACACATGTAATGACAAAAGGCATCGGTAAGGCAGACTGCTGACATTGAAGGAGGTTGTGAGACTGCAGTGGTATCAGCTGTCTGAGGTAGTCAGCGCAGCTATAGGACAGATGAGATGGCATTGCCTGCCACTGAAGTCCTATGCCTGTCCTGGGTTTATTAGTGGAGTGGCGGTCCTTACCTTGCTTTTTCTCTTTACATGTACCCATTCAGCAGTATGTTGGCTACACCAGGAATGTGTATATTTACAATCATATGTGTGTACATGGTAAAACATCTGCTTCTGAATGCTGTACACATTAAAAGATTTCAGTTTTGTTAGGACTCAGGTTATTGGAAATTATGATTTTTTTTTTCATATTTTACTACATAACTTTGCAAGGGAGCATCAGAATGTGCTAAGTAATACCTCATTTTGAAGACAGTATTGATAGTTCTAACATGGTAAAAGAATGGTACTTGTATGTTGTACACATGGGCAGATATCAAAGTTTGTTTTGGACTTAGGTTATGGAAATTATTATTATTTTTTCATATTTTGGTAAATAACTTTGCAAGGGAGCATCTGAATGTGCCAAGTAAACCTTATTTTGAAGACAGTATTTCTGGTTCCAATATGGTAAAAGAATTGCTCCTGTATGTTGTACACATGTGCAATTATTAGTTTGTTTCAGACTTAAGTTATGGAAATTATTAATTTTTTTCATATTTTGCTAAATAACTTTGCAACGGAGCACGTCAGTGTGCCAAGTAATACCTCATTTTGAAGACAGTGTTACTCCTTACAACATGGTAAAAGAACTGTGTCTGTGCTCTGTACACGTGTACAGATATCACAGTTTGTTTAGTCTTGTACGATTATAAAAATTATACATTTCCAATACGTCTCATTATTATGCCCATATCTTTGCAAGGGAGCATGGTGATCTCACAAATGATACATCATTTTGAAGCTGACATTCAGATGCACAACTTCTACACTGATATGTAGGCTCTGTCTGTTACAAGTGAAGAGATATTATGCTTTATTTATTTATGAATTACGAGAAATAATATATTAATCATATTTCTGTGAATATCTCAAGAAAGGAGCATCACAAAGTAATGGTTAAGGTATCATTTTAAAGCTGACATTCATACTAACAAATTAAATTCAAATTGTTTGGGTCTGCATGCTTTATTGACCAAGATATTGTGCTTTGCTTTTCCAAAAAGGTAAAAGATATGCACAAAATCAACATTCCTTGCCAAATATTTAATAATGACTTTGATATGCACTATTAACATTTGCACTGTTGGAATGGTCCGTGTCTAATGAACAACTTTCGTGTTTACATTTTTAGTCTAGTTCTTATAGTTAGAGAGTTATGATCATTTGTTTTCTGTATGGTATTAGAAATTGATTTGCTAAAAATGAGCTCAGGCTGCACTGTTGTTCCTATGGTGGAATTAAGCAGGCAGCTTTTTCAGAGCTGCTCCGGAGTGAATGAGTTAGCAGGTAGCCCATTTTCTGAAGTTCAGTAATGCCCTCCAGAGTGTGTGTTATTGTGGAAGTAACACCCTTCCAAGGGTGTAGAGTCTCTCTGCCTGTGGCATCAGGCTTCACAACACCCCTGAGTGGGTGGTATTTCCATAGTAATGTACACCCCATTGGGCGTTATTGCTTGCATGTGACTTTGTTATTGGGATCCAGTTGTGGTCAGTAGTGTAACTCTCTCTTAATAAAAATCCATTGTTGATGTTTGCAAGTATTTTTTACGGGTCCATCATTGCAGACTTAAATGCAGGTGGTCTTTGTTAACTTTGTATATGCCTTATTGAGGAACCGTTGTCAGTTGTTGTAACTAGTTGTGCAGAGCTACTGTTATTACTCGTTATCCGGAGTGGTGATAGATAGCAGAACTGCTTCATCATTATCAGATTACTTTGATTGACTTTTATGTGCTGCTCCGTAGAACAAGTTCTGGGAAATTATTTAAGGTTGTTTTTATTAATTCTGCAGGTCTCATACATTTGCATATTAATTGCCTAAAGGGTACTGAATCTCATGCTTGTTAGATCTGTAAGTCCATTAGAAAAGATGTGTTCGAGTTGTATCAGTTGTGTAGACTGCCCATGAAGTGGCATCAGCTGCTGTTATAAATGGTTAGGTCTACAGACTAGTTACGGAGTAGTAGTTGTGGCCTTAGCTCATCTTACAATAACAATCAGTGAGTCTGATATATAGGTATGCAAGTCCATTACTGACTGTGAGACAGAGATCCTGACCACTAAGCCACTGTGTTGTCAAGTTCAACTGTGTAGCAGTTGTGTCGATGGATATGGCTGTTCCTGAGTGCTTTCTTTCAACCTTACACAGGTAGACTTGCAAGGCTGTTACTGCAAAACTGTTATTGTCTCTTAACACATAAGCATATATTTTCTATATCAGTAAATATAGTAGTTAATTTGTTTTCTTATTATTATGACTCTTTTTCCCGACCTAGCCATTTTTATGTCTTCCTGGAAAACCCTTGCTTGACCTTCACACCCTCTCTATCCATTGTTCTTTATTGTGGCCTCAACATGTTTCTGGATTTACTTCTCTTGCTTGGCTGTAGTCATAGTATAGGACAATAAAAAGGGTTATGCTGGCATTTGACAAGTTTTTATCATACTGAGGAACCTATTTACTTTTTTTCTTTTTTTCCCCAAGTAGCGCAGTGATCCAAGCAGACATTTTCGGGCCAGTCTGGTGGTTACAAAACCAGGAATACATTTAATTAAGTCACATAGTCTGTTAGACCACGAGTGAACAACGTGTGTTTTTAGCATACATTGATATACTGATGACAACATTCTGGAGGAAAATATGCGTGAGTGACAACAGCAGTTGCAAGTGCTTCAAAGCCAGATTGATGGTCAACTTACTTCAAGTATGTATGTGCCATTGTTATACTCTGTCTTCCACAGATACTGATGGACATATAACACTACAAGTTGTGTCTACAAAACAAGTTAGTATTAGATTTATTAGATTTTGATTTGCATTTTCTAGTAATTGCTTTTTTTGGCAGCCACCATAATTAGACACAGCAAGGCCTTACCATGTCTAGGCAATTCCAATTCTGTATCGTAACTCAGAAAAATCTTCTCCCTCTTCACTCCAATCCATCCACCCAGCATCTCCGACGGTGCATCCTGCAGGGAATCCTTAAAGTCTGCCAACTCACCGCACTCCCAGGAAATATGTTCCCCATTACCTCTTTCTTCCCCAACACACCTCCAACATTTGCTGTCTACTTGAGGAAAAATTCTGTGGATGTAGGACAAGTTAGTGTTGACTCTTAAACTGAAGTGATATTTTGCAAGTTTTATAAAGCTGCATTTGCTGTGATTCCTATAAAATAAGAGCCTATATAACAAAAGATGGAAGTTAAACAGCTATACACTGCAAGATGCCATGTCAGTGAAATAAAAAATAAAAGACAGTTATGAAGTATACCATAGCCATCTGTTATGACACCTGTCAGTGGAAATATTAATGACAAGACAGTCTCATGAACAATACAAGCAACTGCATAGCACACCACTGCAGCAGAGGGAACAATAATTGTAGAACACAGGTCGATTTAAAGTACATTTAATTGTGCAGGTATGTAATCTGTAATACAAACTTAGCAGATAAAAAGATCAAGGCAGTGCCTCTTGACAATTTATCAGTGTACATAAAAGTAACCAGTACACATACTGGATGTCAGTACACAGCCTGAGGCAAGACAAAAATAAATGTCTACTATTACCACATCCTACACAGCTTTGTAAAATGCATTGCATGAAAAATATATTGCATTGTTCTAACTTACTAAACTACATAGTAAAAAGGAGGGAAGGCCAAACAGGGATGCAACAAAGTATTGTAAGACAGTGAAATTAAAATAAATAAGTAATTACACTATACCTCATTTGGTATTTGATTAAAATATTCAATAATAAAAGGCAAACTGTGCAACAGTTATACAGCCCAGAGCACATCCAGACAAGTTAAAGTGTGGTTCTCACACATAGTATGTATGGCAGGAGGTCAGTGTCCTACTCGGTGCATATTATGGGCTATAGCAACAAATAATGTGAGGGCATTTTAGAATAGGCTGTTGTCAGTGATGGTGGCCACACAAGCAGCCCTGTGATATGCACTTCTGGCCTGTAGCCAATTTGTGGCATTGCTGCAGATTCAAATTATTTCATAATTGTTACAATTCTGTCTCACCTGAATGAAACTGAGCATGTGTGTAGTGTAGCCGACACGTACCTTTCCTAGGACTGACTTTAATCTGTAATGCCACTCTTCAACAATATTTTGCTTTGTTTGGTCAATAACTTGCAATTAGCTTAGCTAGTCTTCTGAACTCTAGATACAATAGTATAGCATAATATTGCACACACTTTGTTTTCTCCTTCAGGTGCCCACACTGACATCCAGGAAACATAGTTCTCTGCAGACCACCTAGCAGTGGCTGGAATTCATCAAACATGTTCATCATGCATTACATGGCAGCTGGATGTACAAGCTGGTATCTCTGTGCATGACAGGTATGGTGGTGCCAGCTGTCCCTGCAGAGTGTGTGCAGCTACTGTGTGTACATAGGTTGTAAACCAGTTCTTGTTTTTTTTACACGTGGTATGAGAAGTGAAACTGACATCCTTTGATTTGGGTTTATGGAAATGTCATGGTAGGGGCCAACACCACAGCCTTTTTAAAATCCAGTAGTACATAACATGATTATAAACTAAAGTAAGTGTCATCTGCAAGGCAATGAATAATGCAATAATTCTGTATGTATGACATGAATGCATATACTATAGAATATATCCTGCAGATGTTCTTCATCTCACATTGCTGCAGTCCTTACACTTGGGTAGTCCGCTGTCCTCGGTCGGCCCGAATATCAAAGTATAAGGCTGACGTCGGTCAAGGCGCATTTGACTGACATCAGGACGTCAGGGTACAAATGCGCATGACCGACGTCATATCCTCAGTCTTTTTTGCCGCATGGTCCGATGCAGAAGCAGCGTTGCAAGTGCCGGTTGGCGTTCTGAAATTGTTCGGTTTCGGAGTTTCAGACCGAGTCAAAGTTGGCTAAGTACCCCGTTGGGGAATATTTTCGTTTTTTCTTGCCTCAGTGGTTTACCGGATGTCAGAAAAAGTGAATAATTGTATTTCTTGTGGGAAACAGATACCGCATAGAGACTACCATACTTTGTGTATTCCTTGTTTAAGGCCTGAGCACGACGTTGTTGGGTGTCGCTCTTGTGCTAGATTCAATAAGCGCACTATAAAGAGAAGGTTAGATTGTGCCAGGTTAGTCTTCGGGAAGCGGTGCAATTATAAAATGCCATCGGAGGCTCCGACGCCCGCTTCTTCGAAGAAGCGCAAGGACAAAGCAGTTAAGCCTAGGCTAGAGGAACCGTCTGTACCGGACGCCGGTTCTTTAGAGGCGTCGGTGGAGCCGGTGGTTCCACCGGAGGTTTCTTTGGGATCCCAGGGAGAGACTTTGTTATTGCAGGATGTGGCCTCTCAGGAGGCAGGTCAGGCTGATGGGGCTTCTCAGGTTACTATACTCCCCTCCCTTCCTAGGGTGGTTAGGCCCTCTCCTTCTGTTTCCAAGGCTTCTCCCAGAGGCAGGCCAGGTTTAGCTTCAGTTGGTGTCACCCCTAGTTCTTCAGGAACTGTGCCCGAGAAGCATATGCTTAAAATGGCAGAAGATTTGATTACTTTAATTAGGGGTTCTTTGCCCCCTCCTGATAAGAGACCTAGGGTGGAACCTGAGCTAGGGAGTTTTGAGCAGGCTTCGGATGTTTCAGAGTCTTCGGCTGAAGACTTGCAGGAGTATTCCCCTTATTCTGATTCTGATGTGGATGATTCTACTCCTTCTGCTTCTCCTCCTGAGGATTTTTCTTTTTCAGAAACTCTTCATTCCATGAGGGAGCATTTTAAGTGGGAAGGTCAGGACTTCTCTGATTCCAGGAAAAGGCTTAGGGAATTTTTGCTTTTACCCCAGGATAGGCCTTTGGCTATACCTCCTGTTTTGGATGTGGTGGAAGATGTTTTTACAGAGGCTTCTCTTAATCCTGATTCTTTGCCTCCTGCTCCTGTTAAACCGGATAGGTATTACAGGGTGCCTGAGGCTCATAAGTATCTTTTTAAGAGTCCTAGGGCAGACCCAGAAACTGTTAGTCAGGGGCCTAAAGGTGTTAAGGCTTCTGTTGTCAAGAATCCGGTTCCTTCAGATAAAGAGGCCAGGGCCTTGGATAGATGGGGAAAGAAAGTTTATACTTCCTCCACTCTAGCTATGAGGGCTTTGAATTGCCAGTTTCACATGTTGAAATACCAAAACTATCTCCTTTCTCAATTGAAGTCTAAGGTTGATGCTCTGGCGGAAGGTATTGATTGTAAAGAGTTACAAGATTTAGTACATGTTTCTGAACAGGTGGGTAAGCATTCTTTGCAATGTGGTTTTGATGCTGTACAGGCCTCGTCTAGGGTGGCTGCCACTGGGTCAGTTCTTCGCAGGCACGCCTGGCTGAGGGATCAGAATTTATCTGACCATGTTAAAACAAGGATTTTAGATGCTCCTTTACAATCTGATGTGTTGTTTGGTTCTCCTGTTGAGACAGTCTTAAAGAAAATGGAAGACAAGGCTAAGTCTATGCAGACTGTTAAAGATTTTTTGCAGGTTCAGCCTCCAAAGTTTAGTAGAAATTGGCCTACTAAGGGGTGGACCTATCCTTCTTATGATTCCCAGTCTAGGGGTAGATCTAGACGTGGTAGGGGCAGAGCTCAGGGCTCTTTCAGGCCTAGAACAGGGAGTTCTCCTGCACAGTCTTCGGGTGAGGGCAGGGGTCAGTCCTTTCGTAAACAGACCCAATGACCTACCTTTTCAGTTGCCAGAACCTGCTCGTCTGGCAGCACCTTTGGGAGGAAGGTTGGCACTTTTCAAAGAAAATTGGAGTTTAATTACCCAAGACAGATGGGTATTGGATATCATTTACCACGGTTACAGGTTTTATTTTCATACCTTGCCTCCTTTCAAAGGCATGCCAGACGTTCCTCCTCAACAAAGAGTAGAGGCTCACAAGCAAATTTCTCTGTTACTCCAAATAGGGGCCATACAGCCGGTCCCTATGCCAGAAGTGGGCCTAGGATTTTATTCTCGCCTGTTCCTAGTACCAAAGAAAGGGAACACGTGGAGACCAATTTTGGACTTATCTATCCTCAACACTTATCTGGACATTCCCAAGTTCAAAATGTTGATGTTACAGCAGCTTTTACCTTTGCTGGGCAAAGATCATTGGATGGTAACCTTGGATCTCAAGGAGGCTTATCTTCATGTTCCTATCAGACTGAGTTGCAGGAAGTATCTGCGTTTCGAGCTGGGACTTCTCATTATCAGTTCTCTGCATTGCCCTTTGGCTTATCTACTGCGCCCAGAGTGTTCACGAAGGTTCTGGCTCCAGTGATAGCTTTCCTCAGGTTAAAAGGAATACAGATCTATCCTTATTTGGACGACTGCCTGATTCTGGCTCAAGGAAGGGACGAGCTTCTTCATCATTTGGATTATGTGATAGCAGTGCTAAGATGCCTGGGGTATTCTGTGAACGAAATAAAGTCCAGTCTAGTACCCTCTCAGGACATGTGCTTTCTGGGTGTGAGACTGAATACAGCATCCCAGATGGCCTTTTTGACCCCGGACAAACAAAAGAATCTTTCCCTTTACTTTCATCGGTTGTCTCATCAGTCCAGGCTGACTGCAAGGACAGTCCTTCAAGCCTTGGGGTTCATGGCATCTTGTATTCTGGTGCTTCCCAATGCCAAACTGCATATGAGGAAGCTACAATGGTATCTCAAAATGTATGGACACAGCACTGCCAGGATTTGGACACTGTCATTCAAATAATACCTTGCATTCAAAAGGAATTGTTGTGGTGGGCTCAGGAATGTCACCTAAACAAGGGACTCTCTGTGACCCGGCCAGAGGCGAGTCAGATTCTAACGACAGATGCCTCAGACAAAGCTTGGGGAGCTCATCTGAATGGAAAGTGGATACAAGACAAGTGGCCTGCCAGACTACAACATCTACATATCAACTTGAAAGAGATGTTAGCAGTCCAGTTTGCATTAATAGCTTTCAAGGATTTACTTCTTCCAGGGCAGGTGTTGATTCTAACAGACAACACAACTGTCATGTGGTACATCAACAAGCAAGGCGGAACACATTCTTATCCTCTATGCAGGCAAGCAATGATTTTGTGGGAGACTGCTCTCAGTTTACAGCTAAATCTTCAGGCAAGGTTTCTGCCGGGAGCACAGAACTCCTTAGCAGATGTGTTGAGCAGACAAATTATGGATCCCCACGAGTGGAAATTGGATCCTCATGTATTTCAGAAATTGACAGTGTCATGGGGAACTCCAGACATAGATCTGTTCACTTCTCCACTAAACCATCAGCTGCCAAAGTTTTGCACAAAAAGGTTTCATCCCACAGCTTGGAAAGTGGATGCTCTTTCCTTCAATTGGAGCAATCTTCATGTGTATGCCTTTCCGCCTCTGCCTCTCCTCCCAAAGGTACTACTAAAGGCCAGACAAGACAGGCCAAGGATGATTTTGATAGCTCCAGATTGGCCTCGACAGCATTGGTACCCATTACTGAGAAGCCTGGTACGGAAGCCTCCATGACCTTTGCCTTCGATTCCACACCTGTTGTCTCAGGAGGACAGTCATTTGCTCAATGTCAAGCT